>NC_060285.1:11819327-11881057 GCF_021613505.1 Equus quagga
CCCCCCCCCCCACCCGGCTGTGGGTTTATTTCAGTGCAGCAGTGGCTGGAGGAGTGTCCTGAGAACTGCAAAGGCCAGGGCCACCGGGAAAGGCCTGGAGGACATGGCACTTCCCTCCCTCCTTCTCTGAGAGGCTCTGCTGGCCTCCTGCACGAGACATTTGGATGCAGAGGCGCACCAGGCTCTGCTGAGTTCGTGGTCCCCAGGTTGGGCTGGGATCTGGGAGGTCCCCCCGTGGGCTTAACGGTCCAGATGTAACACCCAGGGGAGTGTGAGTGGCAGGCAGGCCCCAGGCAGCCCTGGGAGGAGTGACCCCCAGGAGGAGCTGGATGCGGGGCCTCAGAAAACCGCCAACCACTTCTGCTGACCGTAGGCAAGCAGCTTCCCCTCGGGCCTCAGTTTCTCTGCTCCGGTGCCTGTGGTCCTGTTCATGAGGGGTGCAAGGTGGGAGAGTCAGGCAGACCTGAGTTCATGCCCTGGTGTGGCACTTGTGTGTGGCCTCAGGCGAGTCACCTCACCTTTGAACCCTTCTCCTTAATGAAAGGAACCCTGTGCACCTTCCAGGAGCTGTGGGGGAGGAGAGAACGGAGGTGGGAGTTGATCCACTCAGCATCTTTCTCAACCTTATTCTCCTTTCCTCCCCCCTCGGGGTCAGTGAGGGTGAAGAGGGAGGGTATTGGCCGCCTAATGAGCACTTTCATTTGTGGACTCCTTTATGCACATCCTCTCCTTGCCACCTACAGCGGCCCTGCAGGGGAGGCAGCGGGTCGGAACCTGTCCCACATTGCAGGTGGGGATGGGAGCACAGAGTGGCCAAGACGTAACCCCAGTTGGCAGCCATCAAAGCGTGGCTGTTTCTCAAGGCCACTGCTGTGAGCAAACACAGGGACAGGGGAAAGGTCACAGCTCCACGGTGCTGGTGTCCTTTCATGGGATCCTGGGGCCCCTCTGCCTGTCTCTCCCTCCTGGGTCGGGGGCTGCCCACTGGGGCCACCTGCACTGGATTCCTTAGTGGCTTTAGGAGGAAAGCAAGAAAGAGCCAAACAGGCTTTCCTGGCCTTGAAAACCCAGCTCGCTCAGTGACCTGAGGGATGTCTACTCACGCACTTGTCTGGCATCTTCTTGGCCAGAGTTGGACCACAAAGTCCCAGACCTCTGAGCGGCTGAGGAACCTGAGAGGTCATCTCATCCATTCCCGGCCTCGGCCCCCTTTCCCAGCAAGGCTCAGGGTGGTCAAAGAACGCAGTCTTTGGGGTGGGACAGACCTGAATTCACTTTACACACCTTTGCTGTGTGTCCTAAGGCAAGTCACCTCACCTCTCTGAGCCTAGGCTCCCCATTGGTGGCAGGAGGATAATCTCCCCAGCTTTGTGAGGATTGAGGAAGATAAAGTTCTTGAGATCATCATTGTCTGGGCACCTGGTGCCCGAGATTATGAGCATGGTGGCCTGCCTGCTGGGGGTAGGGAAAGCCACGAGCCTGCAGCTGAAGCTGGATTTGGGAGAAGAACGGTAGGAGCCCCTGGCTTCTGGGCCCTGTGTGTCTTCCCTCCGGTGGCTCTGCTCCAAGGTTCTCTGGGCCAGGTTCATCCGGCCTTCCCCACACGCAGGCAGTCAGTTCCTGCTCATTTGAATTCTTCAGCCAGGGCCTGAGCCCCTGCTGGCAGAGATGGAAGGAGGACCCCTCCTCCCGAGGCGGCCGAGCGTGGGGGGCCGGAGCCTACGGGACCCCTGACTTCTTCACTTGGCAGAGGTGCCTTTGATGTAACCAGATGGGCTGTTTCATCGGGGGTGGGGGACGAAACAACACAGCATTCAGGACTGAACGACCGCGGGCGCTTTTGAACGCACTTAAATCCGGCCCATCGTCTGGATGCCGAAACATTTTGAAGTTGGGTTTCTTGGCAAAGAACACCCTCGAGGCCAACAGATCAATTGTTCCTCACTGCCTGGGTCAGCACACGTCCGATCTCAGATTAGCTTCCAGACAAAAAGATGAAATCACAACAGGAGGAAATCGCTGTAATTTTCTAAGTGGGGCCATCTGTTCAATCGAAGGCACTCTTGCCTCGTGCCAGTGAATTCCGGAACCCGCTTTGAACGTGGGGAGAGGGGAATGGGATGTGGCTCTGTGATTGCACGTCGACGGTGTGCCAGGGTCACTGGGGTCTTCTCCCTACAGTAGCTGACTTCCCCACAAGCCTGAGGGCTAGGGGGGTTGTCTCCCCACTTCACAGATGGGGAAACTGAGGCTGAGAGGTGCAGGGCCAGCATGGCTGCAGACTGCCCTACTGTGTGCCCTGTCACTCTGGCCAGTTTCTCTCCCTCCCACTGCCTCCCACACTGGTCCTGCCTTGCCCCGTGGTTCGATTTAATGGGGTGGTGGGGAATTTTGGAGGAAAGGGAGCCCAGAGAGACGCCCAGAGCTGCCTCAGTGCCCACTGCCTGGGTGGGGGCTGCTCGAGGAGGAGAGCAGTGACCTGGGTCTGCCGGCGCTGGACCGAGGCCCTGACCCCGTGGGCAGTGCCAGCTCTGGCAGCGGCCCAGTCCCCTGTGCCCCACTTACTGACTGTTCTGGAGCCAGATTTGGTAGAAGGGCCTCACTGGGTGCAGAGACAGTTCCAGCGTGGACCCCCGAGCCAGCCTAGACCCTCATTCTGCTTCCATCCAAGCCTCTCAGGGTTGGTAGCAGGGGCCTGTAGGGCCTGCACTGCCCCCATTCTCACCTGCCCCCCAGGGTGGGTGGGCTGGCCTCAGGACTGAGAAGTGACATGACTTGCTTAAGGTCACCCTGATGGTAAGTGGCAGAGCTGGGATATTTTTTTTTTTTTGGTGAGGAAGATTGGCCCTGAGCTAACATCTGTTGCCAGTCTTCCTCCTTTTGCTTGAGAAAGATTGTCCCTGAGCTAACATCTGTGCCAGTCTTCCTCTATTTTGTATGTGGGATGCTGCCACAGCATGGCTTGATGAGCAGCGTGCAGGTCCACACCCAGGGTCCCAACCCACGAACCCCAGGCCAGGGCAGCAGAGTGTGCGAACTTAACCACTCTGCCACCGGGCTGGCCCGAGAGCTGGGATTGGAACTTATGTTTAACACCAGGTCACATGCTCTTTCTACAACTGTGTGCTTAACAGGAACCCACGGGACTCGGTTTGGTCCTGGGTCTGTCTTTACCTCTCTGTGTGGCCTTACGCGAGCTGTTTCATTCTGCTGAGCCTCAGTGTATTTGTCTGTGAAATGGAGTGACATTATACGTCATGAATTATGTGGCTGTCCGTCTCACACCTGTCTTCCTTGCTAGACTAATTCCCCTGCGAGCCCGGGCCGTGTCTCTCCCTTTCACCCCTGTGTTCTCAGCAATGGGCACAGCACGGCATATTTGCATTTATCATCTTATTTCCTCTTCTCAAGAGCCCTGTGAGATAGGTACGTACCACAGAGCCCATTTTACAGATGAGAACACTGAGGTCAGAGAAGTGAAGTGGTTTGCCCAGGGGAAAGGGCAGTAAATAGTAGAGCTGATACTCACACCTCTCAAGCAGGTAGGATGGTGGACATTCCTCCTTCAAGGCTGGTTTTGGGGGAGGGGACACTCTGTCTTAAGTCGTGAGCACTGAATGTAGGTAGGGCCAGGAATAAACTGAGCTCCAAGAAGGGCAAAGACATTATTTTTATTTGCGCAGCTCTCTATCCTTATATCCAGGACAGGTGGCAGCCTCTGGGCCCCACTCGCCCCCACCCCCATGTTCCTCCTAACCCTGTCCTGCCCTTTGTCCTCTGCCCCCGCCCAGGACTGGAGCCAGGCCACATCCGAGGCTCGGTCAACATGCCGTTCATGGACTTCCTGACGGAGGACGGCTTCGAGAAGAGCCCAGAGGAGCTCCGTGCGATGTTCGAGGCCAAGAAGGTGAACCTCGAGCAGCCTCTCATTGCCACCTGCCGGAAGGGTGTCACCGCCTGCCACATTGCCCTGGCCGCCTACCTCTGCGGCAAGCCCGACGTGGCCATCTACGACGGCTCCTGGTCCGAGTGGTTCCGCCGGGCCCCGCCGGAGACCCGGGTGTCCCAGTGGAAGGGCGGGAAGGCCTGAGCGGTGGGCTCTCCTCCCACGGCCCGTGACTCCCGTGCTTAGTGACCCCAGCGTGACCTGCCACTGGGTCATGCTCTCCAGCAGAGGAGACTGACATGTGGTAGGATTGCTGTCAAGCCCCCCTTCCCCTGGCAGCACTGGAATAAACTTGGCCTTTTCCCAGGAGCTGTGTTTGCCTGTCTCTCCCTGGTTCCATCCTTGCCCCACCCTTCTGTCTCCTTCCTGTTCCTTAGACCCCCACCGAGGAAAGAAACCTCCGTGGCAGCCCCCAGCTGGGGAAGCCACACTGAGGACACCACTCGATTATTTGGTTTTTGCAAAGGAAGCTGCTTCTTGTCCCACGTCAGGCGGAGGGTGCTGGGACCTACCTGGAAGGGGTACCGGGAGGCCAGAGAGAGGGGAGACCACGGCTAGCCAGGCACCAACCCCTCTGCCAGGCCAGCCCTCTGGGTGGGCGGGATGGGACGGGGGGCATCTGGCCTTCCAGATGGGCGTTCAAAGAGGTGTCACGCAGCAAAGGCCCCGGGGCCTCTCCGAAGAGGCGATGCTCGGAAGCAGCCCAAAGGAAGGTGGACTCTGCCTGGGTGCCCTTCCTGGCTTAGAATAAGACCCTTTTATTCTGGGAGCGATGGGGCAAGGTGCTGGAGAAGCAGTTCAGCGCCCGGGGAGGGTCTTAGAGCTCTGGCGGTGTGATGTGAACCAGGAAGCTACAGGAGAAGAAAAACCTGGTGGACCGGCCCCATGTGCCTGGGTTTCGAGCTTCCCAGAAACATTTCTCGAAGCCCTCCTTTGGGGCTGTGAGATGACTCCAGACCCCACCTACTGGGGATCCCCTGCTCCTGCCGTCCAGCCTTCCTGGGTTAACACACGGCCCTGGAGGTCAGGGACTGAGTCCGGCCGTGCTGTGCCGCAGCCTCCAGCTGGACATCGGGGCAATTGGGCGCTCAGTGAGAGCTGAGGAGGCTGGCTCAGGGGCTGGTGTGTTGGGTCGGGGGCTGATGGCCCTTGGGGTCTGCAGTGGAAGAGGGCTAGAGCCTTTGGTCTTCAGTCTGGGTGGCTGTCCCCTTTCACCTCCATGCAGTCCTCATGCCAGCTTTAGGTCTCTTACTGGAGGCTTGAGGGGCCAAAGAGCCGGCCTCGGCAGATGACGACTCCTCCTCGCCCTCCTCTTCCTGCTCCTCCAATCCCAGAGATCACTCGGTCAACAAGTTTGTTTATTGAGCACCTGCTGTGAGCTGGGCGCTGGTGCAGGTGCTGGGGACACAGCAGTGAATACAGTCACCTCCCCACTCGCATGTGGTTTCCATCCCACTGGGGGAAAGAATAAATACGTATCTAGTGTGTCAGGTGGTGACAAGCACTATGGGAGAAAAGACGGGGGATTGGGGAGTGGGGGGGTGGTTACGATGATTTTGTAAAGGGTGGTCTGGGAAGATGAACAGAGTGCTGAAGGAGGTGAAAAAGAAAGGCATGGGCAAAGATATCCGGGCAAAGAAAGCTTCAGCAGAGGGAACGGCTATGCAAAGGCCCTGAGGCAGGACTGTGCTTGGTGTGGTCAAGAACCAGAGAAGGCCAGCGTGGCTGGGGCCAAGGGAGCCATCAGGAGACTGGGAGGAGCTGAGGTCAGTGAAAGGGGTGGGGGTGGGGGCATGGATAGGGCCTTGCAGATAAATGGAAGGACTTTAAGGTTTTACTCTGGTTGAGGTGGGAAGCTACCAGAAGGTCTTGATCTGAGAGGTGACATGATCCAACAAAGGTTTAACAGAATCGCTTGGCTGCTGAGGTGAGAAAAGACTGCAAGGGGATCTGATGGACAGACTCCAGGGGGATCCCCATGAGATCCACCTTCTGACGTGCACGCCCTATGTGGTCCCCTCCCTTGAGCGTGGGTGGGGCCTGTGACTTGCTTTTAACCAAGAAAATGTGGCCAAGGCGATGGGATGCTGTCTGAGCTCAGGCTGCTGTAACAAGTTTAAATAACAGACGTGTATTTCTCACACTTCGGGAGGCTGGGACGTCCAAGACCGAGGGGCCAGCAGATCTGGCCCTGGCAAGAGCTCTCTTCCTGGCTTGCAGACAGCCACCTTGTCTCTGTGTCCTCACAAGGTGGAGAATGAGGAGCTCTGGTCCCCCTTTCCCTTCTTATAAGGACACCAATCCCATCATGGGAGCCCCACCCTCACGACCTCATCTAAACCCAATTGCCCCCCAAAGGCCCCTCCTCTAAATACCATCATTTTGGGGGTTCAGTTCAGCATATGAATTTGTGGGGACACAAACGTTCAGTCCATAGTAGATGACGCTTTTGGGATTACAATACATAAGATTTGAATGCCCCTCTTGCGTGGGTGGCCTCTGGCTGACAGCCAGCAAGAAACTGAGGCCGTCAGTCCAACAGACGGTGAGAAACAGTGTCCAGCCGACAGCCCCAGGAGCCCGGAAGGAGATCGTCCCCGGTCTAGCCTCAGGTGAGAGTGCGGCCCCGGCCAGCACCTTGATTATAGCTCTAAGACTCCAAAGCAGGTGCCCAGCTGAGCCACGCCCCGACCCCTACCCACAGAAAGCAGGCCAGAAGGAACGCGTGGGGAGCTGAGTTTGTGGTAATGCTGTTGTGCAGCAATAGGTAATACAGGTGACAAGAGCAAAAACAGGAGACCAGTGGGGAGGCAAGAGTGTTAGCCCTGGCGAGACGCAGTGGTGGTTTGGACGGGAGCCGGGGGAGGTGTGGAGGTGGACAAAAGTCTGAGTCTGGTGTACTTGGAGGCCTTGCTCAGAGTTCCAGGTGACGTCTCTCTGTGCCAGGCAATGTGCCAGGTATTTCACAAAAATGCCCTCGTTCAGTCCTCGCTCTTACTCTTGGAGGTGGGCTATATCCGTTTCACCTACAAGGAAAGTTCAGCTAAAGAACTTGGCCAAAGTCACTCTTCTCATAAGAAGCAGGCCCAGACTCTGGGGACCCCGAGTTCAACCAGGCTCTCTGCTTCCCAGGGAGGACCTGAGAGGCTGGGCCTGCAGGCGGCGTTCCCCACCCCCACCCCCAGCTGAGCAGCAGCCAGACAGGACTGAGCCTGCAGAAGTCCCTCAACTTTGTGAACCTTCTGTAACCCTTGCAGTTCAAGGGGAGGAGAGCAGACCCTCAGTGTCCCACCTCTACTCTAATTTCCTCCTTGGTCCCTGACCCCTTCCTGTCCAGCTCAGACAACTCCAGGTGCATCTCTCCCTCCCCTCCCCACTCCCCTTGACCTACGTTTATGCCCATAAACACATCGATGCTTTTAATATTTAAGTCCCTTCTAAACTGTTAAGCTCCTACACATCCTTCAAGATCCAGCTCAAATGGCCCTTCCCTGAGCTCTGCCTCCTTTTCCCTATACAGAATTAATCGCTCTCTCTACTGAACCCTTTGTAATCCCAACCACTTCCTTCCCACTTGATGGCATCAGAGCCCTCTGGGCCTGACACACGACCTGGGACATGGTGAGTGCACAGGGGACATTTTGGGTGAATGAGAGAGTGCACAACACCTGAGGGCCCCCTGCCTGCTCAGTAGGGGCTTTCGCTGGCCTCGCTCCCTAGGGTGGTGGGCCCATCAGCCCTGAGGTAACAGAGCCCTTTGTATCGCGGTCGCCATGGCGACTCCAATGGGGGGCGGGGAGGGCTGCTCCCTGGCAACCATCCGGTGGTCTCCACCGCAGCTCTGCAGTGTGGATCTGCACTCCCGGCTTCAGCGCACACCAGAGTGGTTCATGGGCTTTCTGACGTTATGAAAGAGGGTGGAGAGGTGAGGCGGACACCTGTGCGGTGGGCCAGGGGTCCGCCAGGACATGGGATTCCATCTTGTCTCTCCGCATTCAGAGTTGCTTGTGACTGAAGAGTGCCCGGACTGTGACAGGACCTCCCTCCCTCCCTCCTTGACCCACGTCTCTCCAGACCTTTCCCTGCAGGTCAGAAACTGGCAGCGAGTCCACACTTCTGTTCCAGCCAGTCCAGGCTGCTCTGGACCGGGGGGTGCCACTGGGGCAGACAGGGGGCTGCCGGGGATGGGGAACAGGGACAGGAGCAGAAGGCTCACATGAGACAGAGGATGTGGGGCTTGGTTTCAGCGCCCCCTGGGGAGGTCCCGTTTCTTTTCTGAGCCTCAGTCTCTCCTTCTGTGAAAGAGGTGAGTTACTACTTTCTCTGAACACCTGAGTCCTGGTGAGGATAGACTACTAGCTGCGAGGACGCTTAACATACGAGCTGTATTAGTTATCTCTTGCTGTGTAACAAATCACCCCAAGCTTAGCGGCTTAGGAACATCTGTTATCTCAGTTTCTGCGGGTCAGGAACACAGATGCAGCTTCCACGGGACTCTCACAGACCGTGATCAAGATGCTGGCTGGGGCTTCAGTGTCATCTCAGAGCTCCACTAGAGAAGGACCCCTTTCCGAGGCCACCCACGCTGCAGGACTTGGTTCCTCGCGGAGTGTTGGGCTGAGAGCCTCCACTCCCCCCGAGTCGTTGGCCATCCACAGCTCCTCGCCGTGTGGGCCCCTCCAGAGGGCAGCTCACTAGAGGAAGTTGCTTTCATCAGAGCGAGGGAGCCAGGAAGAGCCAGAGAGAGTGGGAACAAGACAGTCGCAGGCTTTGATAACCTCATCTTGGAGTGACATCCCATCCCACTGGCCATATTCCATTGGTTAGAAGTCAGTAGGTCCAGCCCACAGTCAAGGGGCGGATTCCCCAAGCGTGTGAAAACTAAGGAATGGGATCATTGGGAGCCATGGCAACCGCCCCCCTCAGTCCACCCTCTAGCCCCCCATGATGTCCGTCCCTTCCACAGGCAAAGTACATTCACCTCCTCCCCAGATCTCCAAAAGTCTCATCCCATGACAGCATCAGCTTGAAATCTAGAACCTGGTCCCATAAGTCAGGCCCAGGTGTGGACGAGTCTCCTTGGGCGTCGCTTCTTGAGTTCAGTCCTCCATCAGCAGATCTGTGGGACTAAGCCAGCTGCCCTGAACACACCCAACATTCAATGGTGCGGCAGACATCGGATAAGAGCTGTAGACATTTCTATTCAAAACTGAGGAAAGTGGAGACAGGCAGGAGTCACCGGCCTATAGCAATTCTGAATTCCAGCCAGGCAAATGTTGGACTTTGCTTGATTTGGTTTCAAGGCCTGGAAATAATTCTCCGTGGCTCTCAGCTCTGACTAATGGCCCCGTGCTTCCACTCTCTAAGTTATTTTATTTTAAATAGAAGGGAGCATGGGCTTGCATCTGAATAGTTTTCTCAGATCGCTTTCTGCCAGCAGAATTTGGGCATCCACTGGCACCCCCAAACATTGTACAGTCTCTGTCCCTTTCACTCCAAGCTGGTAGTACTTTTGCTGGTAGAGTTTTTTCAAAAACTGTGAAAGTTATAGGGGTTCACTCCACAGACACTGGGGCTCCTGCTGAGCGACAGCATCCTTCCTGGAAGCTTCCTAGAAACCCCGTCATTCCATGAAGAGCATCGGTGGGCGTATCCTTAGCTCTTTCAAGGGCCTTTTGTGTGACTGAATAATACTCGGATCCTTTCGTCTTTCTAAGGTTTTAACAAAAGCTTGCACAGTCACGCCCTCAGCTACATTTTCCTGACTGCCCTGAAGCCGTTTCTTAATTTTAGCATCTTTTGGCATCTGCAGAGGATGAGAATTTCCAAAACCATTGAGTCCTGTTTCCTTTTTGCTTAATAGTCCTTCCTGCAATTTCCCTCTCTCCTCTCACATTTCACTACAAACAGCAAGAAGAGCCCAGGGCCACCTGCAATGCTTTCCTTGGGGACCGCCTTCACCAGACGGCCCAGTTCATCAGTCACATGTTCTGCCATCCACGTACCACAGATGACAGTGTCGCTGAGTTGCTGTCACTACGTGACAAGGACGTTTCTTCCTCCAGGTTCTAATAACATGTTCCTCACTTCCTTCTGTGCCTTCTCTGGCAGCATCCTCCAAATCCAGATTTCTATTGATTGTCTGTTTAAGGCAGTTCAGGCTTTTTTATCATGTTCTTTGAAATCCTTCCAGGCTCCACTACTTCTTGATTCCAAAGCCACTCCCTCATTTTTAGGTATTTGTTACAGTAGTATCCCTCTCTTAGTACCAAAATAGATATTAGTTATCTATTGCTGCTAACAAATTACCACAAGGCTTAGCAGCTACAAACTATGTTCTTAAAAAAAGAACAAACTTATTATCTCACATTTTTATGGGTCAGGATCCCGGGTGTGGCTAGGCTGGGTCCTCCAGCTCAGGGTCTCCCACAGGCTGTAATTAAGGTGTCAACTGGGCTGTGTCCTCATATCAAGGCTCAACTGGGGAAGGAACATTCATTCATTCAGTTCTTTGAGGACCATTGAACTAAGGGTCTCTGTTCCTTATGAGCTGCTGTCCGGAGGCCACCCTCAGTCCCTGGCCACATAAGCCTGTTCTTCGGACAGCTCGAAATGTGGCAGTTGCTGCTGTCAGAGTGTTGAATTAATCGGATGTTTTGCTTGGCAATTTTTCAAGAGAATAAAATTGCTCTGGTTCTTAACCTGCTTTGAGCTTACCAGAAGACCAAATTGCTGGGTGACCTTAGACAAGTCACTCTCCCTCTCTGAGCCTCAGTTTCTTTATCTGTAAAATGAGGGCTTGGATTAGCTAACCTCAAAGATCCCTTCCAGCTTCAACTTGCTGCTCCTGTGCGTCCTTATTACAAAGACGCTGGCAACTCAGGTCGAGGTACTAATTATCCATGATACGATAAATTGTTTTATCTTAATTCATATTATAAAATTCACAAAAACTTTAAAAAATGTGATAAAAAATGTGACTCAGAGAACATGAGTAAGAAAAAGACCACCTAGGAAAAAGGATCACAAACCTGAAAGCTGCAGAGGCTTTTGAAGATGCCAGAGCTGCCCCCCAAAATTTGGCCCAATGGCCTGTCTTCAGAGGAAAGACCGAGGTGACACCAGCGTGGCTTCCTGCTCCCGGTTCTCCTGTGTTGGCCAAGCTGGTTCCCTTCCCTTGAGCTTGACTGACCAGCTGGTAAATGGACAAAATCCTATTTGCAGGGAGGCAAAGAGTCACCAGAATGGTGGGCTTGGGGCAAGGCACCCCATAACCAGGGGCCTGCTGGGGGCTCCTAGGGGAGTGTTGGGAGGTGCAGATGGGGGAGAAGACGGAAAAAATGATTACTGAGGAGGAAAGGGAGCCCAGGGCCCCCAGGCTGTTTGAGAAGGGCCTTTGAGGCGCTGGTGGTGGGAGTTGCCAGGGCTTTCCAGAGACGCAGAGGCTGCAGGGGCTCGGGAGGCGGGCCCAGGGCCAGAGGTGATGGGTGGATGGGCACAGGGCTCCTTGGGGGTGGACAGTGCCGGAGAGGACGGAAGCAGCATGGGGCCCTCGGGTCAGGGCTGGGCAGACTCCCTCAGGGCTCCGTGTCCGGCTCTCAGCTCATCCTCTTTCACAGAGACTGTGTCATCGGAGACGTCGGAGTGTGTTTCTTTGTCTACAGGGCTGAGCTTGGAATTGCCTGTCCCAGAGCAAGCATCGATGGAGCTGGGCCCACGAACAGGTAGGGCGGGCTGACCAGGGCTGACCGGGAACACACTGAATGCACGTCAGGGCTTCTGGGGGGCCCTCTGGGGCAGCAGGGACCGGCCCCTCCCCCCTCCCTCTGTCTTGCTTTGGCTTCCAGACCCACAGTGGGGCCCTGCCCTGGCTTCCTCGGGGCATGCTGTTTGTAGATGGAAGAAAAAAAGGGAGGGACAGGAATGTTGCTAAGCCCCTCCCATCTGCCAGGCCCGAGGATGATGACCCCGCTACAGCGCCCTCCTCAGGGGCTCAGAGGGCAAACAGCCGCCCCTTGAGGGCACCAGAAGGGGCAGCGGCTAACGTGCATGTGCAGTCGGAAAGGAGGGCTGGGTCTGCATCCACTGCCAGAAGTAGAGACCCAAGACGCAGGGTTGACTTTTCTAACAGCAAGTTACAGAGCGATACGCAGGATCCGATCTCACTTATAAACAGAAGTGGAACAAAACTATGTGCCCAGCAAGAGGGCTAGAGGACCCGTCTAGAAGGCTTCGCAGGGAAGCTCACCAAACACGCTCACAGCTGTAACCTGGGGTTGAGGATGTGGGGGGCGCGCTGTGTGGGGGACTGTCTTCTGTGTTTTGCACAGTAAGGAAGAATCTGTATACTGCTGGTGCCTTTTGAGTGGCTTCCAGTTGGCCGTAAGATGCTCGTTTGTGTGTCACTAAGAAAGAGAAAACCCTGCTGGTTAGACAGGGCCGTTGACTGTCAGATGCAGGCTGATGTCAGAGGTGCTGACGCGAGAAGGAAGGACACTTAGAATGCAGGAATGCAGGGTCTCTCTGGGTCTGAGCTCCTGCAGCCACCTCCTCATCCACTCGCTCACTGACGGACTCACCCACGTCTCGGATGCACAGGGCTCTCTAGTGGGTGCTGTGGGAGGTCCAGGACTGTCTGACTCGTGGACCCCTCTCAATGATCCCCCCATCTAGGAGGGGAAATGAGATGGTTTGTAGCTCACAACGATGGAGAAAGGGAAAACCCAGGGTGGTGAGCGATGCGTGGAGGGAACAGAGTTGTGGAGCTGAGAGGAGGGAGCGTAGAATTTTGACGTAGGGAAAAGGAGGGGCTGACCTTCCAGGTAGCAGGACCAGCCTGGGCAGACGCTGAGAGGGGGGACGCTCAAGACGTGGGTGGAGAAGAAGCCGCAATCTGGCTGGAGCCAGGGATGGGGGAAGAGAATGAGGAAGGGACGTCGCAGGTTGGGAGAGAGAAGCCCCCGGGGCCTGAGAGTCAGGAGCGGGAATGCAGGGAGGAGGAGGGGAGGAGAGAGGTGGGAGTGTGAGAGCCCAGAAGCGGTTGGAGTGACACCACCCACTAGCCAGGAGGATAGAGGAGGGAAGTGGGCGTTGGGGAGCAGCTCCGAATGGGGAGCAAAGACCAGAGCCCAAATCCAGCTCTGGTCCTTTCCAGCCATTCGACTTGGCCAAGCCCAGGAATGCCCTTTGCCAGCTTCCGTGGCTGCTGGTTTTCCTCACTGGATTGCTGGGGGGTTCAAGGAGGGGAAAGGAACAAACGAAATGGAGCCAGGGACACTAACGCACAGAGAGGTCCAATCCCTTACTCACGGTCACACAGATAGGCCTCCGGGCTGGACAGGCTTTGGGCTACAGATCCCATCGACAGAAGCAGTGTGGGATGACCGTGTCCCCTCAGACGCTTCTCCCTTTGTCTCACGATTTCTTGCGCATGCTTCTGGGTCCCATGACCTCACTCTGTCCCCATCCCCTTTTCTGCTCTGAATCTCTGGGGCTCTGTGTCCGTCCGCCCCCCTCCTCACCCGCGTTGCTGTCTCCCTTCCTGCCCTCCACTGTCTGCACTTGTCTGCCTCCTTCCCTCCCTCCCTCTCCCTGTTCAGGTACAACCACTTTGACCAGGGCCCGTGTGAACAACAAGGAAGGCCAGCAGGACATGGACTCCTGGAGAACAGTCCGCAGCCCCCCGGACACCTCCAAATTCAAGTTCCAGGCCCCAGTCTGCCCGCAGACGTCCCTGCACCGGGGAGGCAGCCCCCTAGGGCGGGCCCACCTGGAGGAGGTCCGGCCTCCACCCCCTACAGCTATCAGCCGGGACTCCCCCGGCATGGACCCACAGCCTGGGTCCCTGAAGAAGGGGGAATACAGACCGTCCTCGAGGGAGAGCAGGGCTTCCTTCCGAGAGGGGCCTCAGCCGTGCCAGAGGCTGGAGGAAGGCCCCGACGTGGGGGCCCAGGGCCCGAGGAGCCTGAGCCAGAGGAGCAGCATCATTCCTGACAACATTCGCCACAAGTTTGGGAGCAGCATGGTGGACCAGCTGGTCTCTGAGGAGCAGGTGTCAGGGCGGGGCCCGGGAGGCAAAGGGCGGCGGGAAGGTGAGGCATGGAGACCTGTAGTGAGGACCCCCAGGCCCCTGCTCTTGAGCACAGGGTCCCTGTAATGATATCCTTAGAAAGCGGAGTTGACTGAACACCTGCCGTGTGCCAGGCGCTGCGCACTGTCTACGGTCTTCACACACAGCAGCTCATTTACTCTCGCCAAGGAGGAAGGCACTGTTATTACCTTCATCTTACGCTACGGGGCCCAAGGCTCACAGGGGCTCAGTAAGTTCCCCAAACTCACTCAGCTGTGTGGGATGAAGACCCAAACTGGGTCAGCGGATTCTGGAGCCCTGGCCCTTCATGACTTTGCAGTTATAAGTCTTGTGTTTGAATTAGATGCTTTTAACTCGAATAAGCCTTAAAAGAGAAAGCAGCATTGAGTGGATGGACAGCATGGTTTAGGAATCAGAAGACCTGGGTTTTCATCCTCGCTCTGTGCCTGAATGTTGAGTGACTTTGGTTAAGTTACTGCCCTTCTCTGGGCTTTAGTCTCTACATCTGTAAGGTGAGGCAGCTGCACTGGATCAGGCTGGCAAACACGTGACATGCATACCATAACTTGCCGAGCCTGCATTCATGGCAGACATCACTAATCGATGTCAGCACTTTTGCCCACTGGATACTGTCACTACTGGTCAACTGAAAGTTGAGACAAAACTTATCTTCCATTCTAGTCACAGGCTAAGGGTCCTCCCTCAGAATGTCTCTGGCAATCTGAGGCATATTTTCAAAGCCCCCATCTCAACCCTCATAGCAACTATATTGTGCAGCAGGCCAGGCAGGAGTTATTGCTTCCTTTTTAACAGATGGTAAAACTGAGGCTCAGAGAGCTGATGCGATCTGCTCAGGGTCACTCTGAGCAAGTGGAAGATCCAGGGTCAGAAAGGCTGTGGGCCAGGGCCCCTTCCACTTGGTCATCTTAAGGTGCAGTGACCTCAGCCACCTGCTAGTCTGCCCCACTTGGAGGATCATGTCCCGATTTGAGGTTGGCTGCACGTCCCTGTCTCTCACTGCCCCCTTGGCCTTAGGAAGGTGCTGGTTCTCTCTTTGGTCATCATTGTCCTGGGCTTGGATCAAAGGATCTGGTTTTCTGTCCAGCTGTGCTATAGATTGCAAGTGTATCAAGCCAGCAGATATCAGAGCCGGAAGCTACTTCAAAGATCATCCAGGTTCCGCCCCCTCCTCTATTTTGCAGGCAGGGAAACTCAGGCCCAAAGAGATCCAGAGGCTTGCCCAAAGTCAGCAGCTGATATATGGCAGAATTGGGACTCAAACCCAGGTTTCCTGGCTCCTAGGCCTGGGCTCAACCACTCTGGGCCTCAGTTTCCCCATTGGTACAAGGAAGGAGTTGGCCCCGATGAAATGCAAGGAGCCACTAGAGCTGACGTGTGGGGCTTCGATTCCAGAAGGCCTCCTGGGGCTCTGGGGCTCACCAGCCGTGTGATGGGGAGTCCTTGCCCTGAGGCCCAGCTCCCCATTTATAAAATGGCAGGAACAGCATCACCTCGTAAAGAGCTCTCCTGATGAGGGGCACGGAGGGTGCTCAATGCAGGGAGGATGCCCATGTGGGAGGCAGGGTGGGGTGAGGGCATGAGGGGCCTTCAGCTCTTCCATTCTCCAGCCTCGGGGGCTGGTTGAAGGCTAAGGGTGGGGTACGGGGTGGTGAAGCAGAGCAGAGCGGGGAGTCAGAGGGGAGACATCGGCTTGGCGCCGCTTCGCTACCCCTGTCTCTTCTCCCTCCCTCCCGCCTCAGGCTCGAAGGGCCATTGGCGAAGCCTTTGAGGGCCAGAAGAGGGCAAGCTCGTGGCCCAGCAGGACCCAGAGTCCCACGCAAGTGTCCTCCATCTTCTCAGACTACTACGACCTGGGCTACAACATGAGGTCAAACTTGTTTCAAGGTCAGGCCAGAGGGCAAGGGTGGGGGCTGTGAACACCCATGGTCCCCAAGGCATCGGGCGGGGAAGGCCCTTTATGTGTCCACCCCTTCCTGGACCTCAGATGGGATCTGAAACCCCAAGACACATCCCCGGAGATGCTCATTTCACAGCCACCAAGGTCTATCTCTATGCCAGGCCCGGTACCGAGTGCTGGGAATGTCCAGCCCCATGGAGAGTCTGTCCCCACCAAGCAGACCATGCATCCTATTACCAGTCAGCCTGTCATTCCCCCAAATCATTCCCCCAAACAGCTCGGGTGTCCTAATCTGCCAAGAGGAGGCCCGGGCACCTCTGGCCTGGGCACTAGTTATAGTGACAGTATCCGGATTTCTGCGTTCAAAGATCAGCTCACCTACTCACTGGATGTGGCCTCAGGCAGGATCCTTAACCTCTGAGCCTCAGCTGCCCTCTGGACAATGGGGATAACAATGATATGGCCCTCATCGGGTCATCGGCAGGGCTCTATGAAGGGCTGAATGGAGGCACCTGGCCTGTGGCTCCCAGCGAGCACTCAGGGGCTGGCAGGCCATTATCTCTCTGTCCCAGAGCCTGGTGGTGGCAGCACCTGGGGAAAGGGTGGGCTGGAGACTGACATCTACGGTGCGTCCTGTGGGTCAGCCGGCGTCCTGTTTGCCCGGGACCTTCAGCAGGAGGAGGTGGATCTGAAGCTCAGATCGAGGCTTTTCTTCTGACTCCAGAGTCTTTCCCCAGCCCCAAGTCACTTCCTTAGCTGCGACCCTTCCCCGAGGGTTTAACGGATTGGTCGAATGGGGGTCCACGGCCGGCATTCGGGGGCTTCTCTCTGCCCTCACATTCTAGCTGGGCCCCACGGCAAATGGGCAAGTCTGTCTGGCCCCCTTCCTTCCTCCCACCTCATTTCAGGCCTTCTCCAGAGTCCCTGGGGCCTGGCAAACCTCCTCACCTGGCTCAGAGCCCCGTCACCCAAGGAACCAGCCAGCCACTGGAACTTTCTGGGCTTTTCTTTGAGCTTGGGGAAGGGGAGGGGCTGGAGGGGGGAAGAGAGAATACAGCTCAGATTGTCCTCTGTCCTGGGCCTCAGGAATCGGCCTTCCACTTGTCTCTTTTACAATTACCACCAAATAGTTCTTACATACAACCTTATACGGTAATGTCTGCACAAATGCAGAAGAATAGCATAAGAAATGTCTGCGCACGCCCTGCTTGTCATCCAGCCTGAGAATCGCAACTGTGCCAAGGGCATGCTGGAACCAGCTCTTACCAGCTTCCACCAGCTCACAAGAGTTGGTTGTTGAATTTTTTCTGGAACTGCTTGGCATCACAGTGCTATCCTACAAGTGGCCACCGTAACACACGCGCTCCAGAAATTGGCAAGCATCACCAATTAGAGCGTTACCTTTAGCACAGAACCATCAGCATGGCTCACCTGCATCCCTCCAGCTCCCACCACCCAGGGTGGCCTTTGTGCTTGCTGCTCTGGGGTGGTGAGGCTCCTGTGGTTGAAAAGGAAATCAGAGAGGATGCGGGCCAGATGGGGGAGGCCACTGGAAGGTGAGAGGGGAAGCCAAGGTATGTCTTAAGCAGGAGAATGGCATTGTTGGATTCAGGGAAAAGGATCACGCCAGTTATCGTGTTGAGAACAGACATAGGGGAGCTGGGGCAGAAACAGGGAGACCAGTGAGGAGGCGACCGCAAAAATCCAGGTGCAACAGGTGATGGTGGCTTGCTCTAGGGAGCAGAGCTGTACACTGCACAACTCTGGAGGGCGCCATTGCGCAATGTAGAGGCCCAGGGAGGTAATGCCTGATGCTGTCGGATTCTGGGTATCTGGGTAAGGTAGAGTGGACAGGATAGGCTAGTGCATGGATTGGGGTGTGTGAGAGAGGAATTAAGGTTGATGCCGAGGTTGTTGACCTGAACTGCTGGAAGGATGGAATGGCCATTTCCTGAGATAGAGAAGGTTCCAGGAGGAGCGGGTTGAAGGAATCCTATGCCATGCTGAGTCATAAAGATAATCTTTCACATAGTCTTCTAAAATATTTCATTCTGCTTTTCACATTTCCGTCTTTACTCCACCTGGAGTTGATTTCTCTTTTTAGTGTGAAGCAGAGATTTACTTTAATTCTTCCTCTATGTGGATTAGCCATTGTCTCAGCACCTTTCCTTTTTTTTTTTCCTCCCCAAATCCCCCCCAGCACATATTTGCGAATTTTTAGCTGTAGGTCCTTCTAGTTGTGGTATCTCAGCACCTTTTGTTGAACAGTCCCCTCCTGCCCCCCAGGGACCTGCAGGGGTACCTCTGTCTATGCATCGAGTTTCCACGTGTGCGCGGCTCAGTTTCCAGGCTCTCTGTTCTGTCCCCCTGTCTAATACTACACTTTTAATTCCAAGGTATTATAAGTCGTCTGATACTGGTTGGGGGATCTCCCTGCAACGCCCTCACCCCCCTCCCCCAGCTCCCATCGTGGCTATTCTGGATCCTTTACTCTTGCCTATAAACCCTAGAATCAACTTGTCAGTTTCCATGAAAAACCCTGTTGGGATTACGATCGAAATACGTGGAATCTATGGCTCAATTTAGCGGCGCTTGTCAGTTTTATGACAATCAATTTTCCAATCCACGAATATCGTGTGCAGATCCATTCACTTAAATCTTCCTTCAATACCCGTCAATAATATTTTGTAAATTTTTCTATAAAGATTATGTAGCTTTTGTTAGATTTATTTAAGAGAATTTACTTTCTGCTTCTGGCAAATGGTATCTTTTCAAAAATTACATTTTCTAACTTTGTTGCTTACATATGCAGGGGCAATTTTTACTTTTGTACATAAATCTTGTATAAAACAAACAAAAAATTTCCTGGCCAATTTTCTAAATCTGACCATTTTACACCTGAATGCGGGGAACTGTGACAGACTTTTAGAAGCCTGTCTTGAATTTCCATCTGGAGGAGTCTGCCCCACAGCTCACTTGCATGTCTGATCTGGAAGCCTTACTCAGCTCACCTGTTCATCCCAATCATTCGTCTGTAGAGTCTTCGGCGCTTCTCTTTAATGATGGCGATGGCTACATTGATGCAGAGTATGTAACATGTGCCAGCCGCTACTCTAAGTATTTTGTATACATTTTACTTTTCTCGAGAACCTTATGCAGCAAGTGCTATAATTTGCAGGGGTTTTTTTTTTTTTTTTTGATAGAAAAATTGAGGCACAGAAAGGTTAAATAACTTGCTTAAAGCCACACAGCCAGGACTGGTCACAGTTGGGATTTGAACTCTGGCAGCCTGGGGCCATAGTTCACATTATTAACCACTAGGATCTTCCCACCTTTATACCATCTGTCCAGGCCGACTTGTCCAGGACGACGGCGCATAGAAGCAGGGAAAGTAGGTCTCTTTATCTCATTCTTGATTCTAAAATTTCACCATTAAATATAATATATTAAAAAGGATTTTGAGGACATCTTTTAGTAGATTAAGGAGAGATCCCTTTAATTCAGTTTGCATGTTAATTTCTAAAAAAAAAATTATGAATGGCTGTCGAGTGTCATTAAGTATTTATACAGCAGTTATTCACATGATCATGTGACTTTTTCCTTTGCTCTGTCGACGGCAAATTATATTAACTGATTTTCTAATATTAAATGAGGCTTGTATTCCTGCACTTAAACCAGTGCAGATGCAGATCTTTCTAAACTGTGAAAACTGCCATTGACATCGAGGAGTGTCGAGAACATACAAGTGCAATTTAAAGAATAATAAGTAATAAGTAGCCGTGTGCCACCTCCCCGGTTAAGGGGGGGCCGTCCAGGAAGCTGGGGAGCCCCTCCCGTACTTCTCCCAGCTGCATCACCTGACTTTTGGCTTTTGCTAATATCTCTTTGCCTTTTTTTATAGCGTTAGCCCCAAGCATGAACCCCTCAGCAGTGTTAAACAGACCGGTTGGGACAGACTTGGACAGGTGATGTTTGAGTAAAGACCTGAAGGAAGGGAGCAGGTCAGCCCAGCAGAGGCGGCAACGCTGAGGACACTGGCTCTTCCTGGCCTTTTTACTGGGAGCCTTTGTAGGATTGTGTACAGGGGGGTGACTTGTTCCAAAGCATCCATCTGGCTGTTGTGTTGAGACTGGATGGAATAGAGTGGGGAAGAGCAGAAGCAGGAGAGCAGTGAGGAAGATCAGATCGGGGGTAGAATTTAAAAGGACTCCAGGCTGGTTGTCTCCCCACCAGCCCACACCTGGTCCACAGAAACAGTCCAGCTGTTTCTGCACCTGCGGGGTACGCACCTGTGGGAGTATGGCGCGCTCTCTGCCCTGCCATCTCAGGCCAACGCCTTCTGTTCCAAGCTTTGGTGTCCCCCAAACTCCCAGGCTTTATATCAACCTCCCCAGGGGACCCCACTGAAGCCCCTTTAATTAGATTTAATGTGAGAGGGGCACTGCTTTCACTTTAGGGAGGGGCGACTCAGCACAAAACAAGCCAAAGAAATTCTCTTGAAACTTCCCAGGCGGGGGCCAGCCTGGTGGCATAGTGGTTAAGTTCGCACATTCCACTTCAGCAGCCTGGGGTTCGCCAGTTCAGATCCCAGGCGCGGACCTACACATTGCTTATCAGGCCATGCTGTGGTAGGCGCCCCACATACAAAGTAGAGGAAGTTGGGCAGGGATGTTAGCTCAGGGCCAGTCTTGCTCAGCAAAAAGATGAGGATTGGTGGCAGATGTTAGCTCAGGGCTAATCTTCCTCAAAACAAAAACAAAAACAAAAAACTTCCTAGCCAGTTTTCTAAATCTGACCATTTTATACCTGAATGCGGGGAACTTTGACAGACTTTTAGAAGACTATCTTGAATTTCCATCTGGAGGAGTCTGCCTCCCAGCTCACTTGCATATCTGATCTCTATCACACTTAGGGCTTCAGTTCAGATTTCTAACTTAACATTCTGTTATGTGAGTATTTAAAGCATAAATAACAAACACAATAAAAATTGCTTTTAAAAAGTGTATTTCTAGCTTGATGGCCTTGTCATTAGAGAACACAGTCTGTGATGAATTCCGTCCTTTGAAATTGCGGAGATTTGCCATATAGCCCAGCAGATCATCAATTTTTGTAGATCAATACGCTCTTGAAAATAATCTCTTGGGTTCAGAATTCTGTGTTTGTCTCATAGAGCAGGCTTGTTAATTATTTCTATACAAACCTTCTAATTCCTTGTTAATATTCTCCGCTTGATCTATTAATTACTAAAAGATGGAGTTCTAAGTCTTTCCCCAGGATAGCAGATTTGTCGATTTCTCCTTGCAGCTCTGTCAATCTTGCTTTACTTGTTTCAAGATTACTCTGATGCAGCAAGTTCAGAATTCTTGCATGACCTGAATGAACGGCAGTCATTTCTTTTTCTCTTAGTGCCTCTGCCTTACAGTCAATTTTGCCTAATATCAATATGCTGGGACCAAATTGCTTTTGGTTAGTATGTATCTTTTTCTGTACTTTCATGTTCATCCTCTCTCTCTGTGTCCTTTTTCTTTTTTTTAAAGTATGCTTTAAATATTATATATCTGGAAAATATTTTCCATTGTCTGGTCACTTGTTTTTTAATCAATGGATTTAGTCCATTTATATTTATTTTAATTGCTAATATATTTAGATTGATTCTTAGGACTTTATTTTGTGTTTTCTGTTTGTGCTGCTTTTTCCTCCTTTTTTTCTTATTTTGGATTTGAGTGAGCTTTCTTTTTTCCACCAATTCAATTTTTGTCCTTACTCTTCCTATTTTTCAAGTGGTTAATTTTGACATGTTTACACGTGTGGTTAACACATTCTATAGTCCATCAAGAGATTTCAGCTTCCCTAAACAGTACAAGAACATTAGAAAGCCTCAACTTTATTCTCCCCACCCCCATCTTGGCTTACGCATGACTATTTTACAGAATTTTAATTCCACATAAGCAAATTAGTTTCAGCTGTGGATTCTGGAGGCACACAATGTGGGTTTGAGTCCTAGACCTTTTACTTAGCAGCTGTGTGACTTTAAACAAATGACTTAACCTTTCTGTGCTTCAGTGACTTCAACAGTAAGATGGAGATAATAGTTAAACATGCTTCTTAGGGTTGTTGAGAAGATGCACTGAGTAAGTTCTGTAAAGCTATGAGAACTGTGCTGAGCACACGGTAAGTCTTCAAAAATGGTTAGCTATCATTGTCATCATTATTGTGCCCCAAGAATGAGGCTGTTATTATAACTGATGTATATTTAGATTCCTTCAAGGTTCTATTTTCTTTGCCTACCATTCCTTCTTGTATCTCAGATCTTCCTTCCGGGATCATTGTTTTCTTTCTGAAGTACGTTGTTTAGAAGTTTTTTTGGTGAGATTTATTTGTTGGTAAATTTTAGGCTCAGAAAAGTCTTTATTTCACCCTTATTCTCGGAAACAGTTATTGTAAACAGTTCTAGATTGACGATTGTTTCCTGTCAGCATTTGGATGTTATTTATTCATGTCCTTCTGGCTCTGATAACTCATCATAATTCTTTGTAAGTAATCTGTCTTTTCTCTATGGCTGCTTCTAAGATTTCTTTGTCTCTGCTGTTCTAAATTTTGCTTGGATGTACCTACATAAGGAATTCTTTTGGCTTATGCTGAGTGGGGAATTAGGATTCTTGAATCTAAGGATTCATATATTTCATCGATTCTAGAAAGATTTCAGCCATTATCTTTTCAAATATTGCCTCACCCCATCTTCTCCCGTCTCTCCTTCAGAACTCGAAGTAGATATAGGTTAGGCCTACTTACTGAACCTTCATTTTAACAACGTTTTCATATTTTCCCCCCTCTGTGCTGCATTCTAGTCAATTTCTTTAGCTAGATTTTCCAGTTCACAATTTTTTTCGCAGCTGAATCTAATCTGCTATTTCACCTGTCCATCGAATTTGTTTTTAAATGTTACGATGTCAATTTTCAAACTTAAAAGGAAAGCAGGCTAGTTTAACAAATAGATATTGTACTCATCACCCAGCTGCAACAGTTATTAATACATGGCCAAGCCTGTTTCATCTTTTCTCCCACCCACCCGTCCACCCTTGCCCCAGATTACTTTGAAGCAAATTCCAGGCTTCTTATCCATTGAACTTACCTTTCATTTATTATATGTTTCATTTCTGATATTCCACTTGCTTCTTTTACTAATCTGTGTGTTCTTTCTCGGGAGTGTCTTATTCTTTGCTTACACCTTTTCTCTGTCTTTCATGACTTCAAACATTACATCTACTTATTTTATATTCTGCAATTCATCATTCAAATCCTTGCTGTCTTTTGAGATTTGGTCCTCTGATGTTTCTGCTGACTCTTGAACATGGCAAGCTATTTCCTTGTGTGTGCGTATGTTTAACTTTACACACAGAGGTAAGTTTTCTGAAAATACAGGTATTCGTTGCCACATGCCAGGTGCCCCAATGAATGTCCAATAATGTGACCTTGCCAATCTTGTAAGAAAATTTATTCCTTTGAATAGCTGAAGAGACCAAAGCTCTGAGAGGTTAAAACCTTGTGTGAGGCCACGCTGTCCGTAGTGAGGGGCTGGGGTTGGAGCCAGGTCTGCTTTCTGCTGCCTTGCCCTCCCGAGTCCCTGCCCTCCCACCATCCACCATCCCTAGAGGAAACTGGCCGCCAGCCGCGCACCCTAGAGCGCCTGACCTCCGTTGACTTGGGGCATCTGGGGATTTCTTCATGGGGTCCCACAGGGGCCCCCCAGGAGATGAAGAGCCTCATGAAGGCCTCCTACACCCCAGAGGTGATCGAGAAGTCGGTGAGGGACTTAGAGCACTGGCACGGCAGGAAGACAGACGACCTGGGTAGGTGGGGTGCTGGGGGCATGGGAGGCGGGGGCTCCCCTCCCTGGGCAGGGTGTGCCGGCCCCGAGGTCCAGAGACAAACCAGAGCAGCAGAGGGGGCCCCTGGGGTGGGTCACCGCTGGAGCCTGGGCACTCCAGAGGTCCTGTGGGTGATCTGTGCTGACTCCTTCCCTGCTCCCTGCAGGACGGTGGCATCAGAAAAACGCTATGAACATGAACTTGCAGAAAGCGCTGGATGAGAAATACGGAGAGAAGAACAAAACCAAGAGCTCGAAGCTCTAGATCCGCCCTCCACTCAGGAGAGCGCTGACAATAAAGAAAGGCGCACGTCTGAGTCTCTCCTCCCTGCTTGGGGCTCTCCTCGTGTCCGCTGGGGCCACGGGCTCTGCTGCAGAGACCAACTGAGCTAGGACCGGAGCGCTGAGGGCCCAAACTCTCCCCCAGACCTTCCTCCAGACACCCCTTCCCACCCCTCCCATACACCCACACACCTGCGCACACCCACACCTCCCCCATCCCGCATACACACATCCATGCACCCCACACCTTCCCCCATAATTCCAGGAAAGGGTGTGAGGGCTGAGCAAGACTCTGTCTCAAGCCCCGTGTGCCTGGCTTCTCCCTCCCGCCCTGCGTGGAGAAGTCCCATAGTGACACCGCTCTATCTTACCATGCACGTCCTCCCGATCAGAACTCCAATTATTTCCGGACACCCATTTCCTTCTACCGCGAGCTCAGGAACCTCTAAGAAATCGGCCCCCTCACCCCGTCCCCAGTGCAGGAATAGTGTGATTGGTCTCACGTAATTCTAATCCTTCCCCCCCCCCCCCCCCCACGCAAAGTGATTGGCTCAGAAATGGGCACGTGACTCAATTTGGGCCAATGAGATGCATGGAGAGGTGTGCGTGGAGCCTCCTGGGAAATTCTTTTCTCTCCTGGGAGAGCATCCCCGTCTCCTGTTGTGTTGAATGAGGAAGCACGCAGCCCAGCCTGCTCCTGGCAGACTCTATGACCAGAGGAGCTGCCGACGCTGTGGCACAATTTGGGTCTTCTGTGACCTCACTGAGCTGCTCCATCCACCAGGCCAGAAGCCACCTACCTCTGGTCGTCTGATAATGCCTGCCTGGACACCTCTTCATTGTTTAGGCAGCCAAACTCATCCTTAGCCGATAAGGGTCCCTGGTAGCAACAGCGGAGGGACCTGGGAACTGGGGCCCTAGAAAGGAAACCCCCAGAGAAGGGGTTCTAGGTTAGACAGTCACGTCTACCAGCTGCTCCTGAACTGACTGCCTGATGGCTCTCCAAGCCAGTGCACACCGCCCCCCCCCCCCCCCCCCCCCCGAGATCACCGACTTGCACTCTTAGTTGTGCTCTCGCGTTATTATTTTTGCCATCTTTCAAACCACCCCCAAACCTAGTGGCTTCAAACGACGACAACCATTTATTAGCTTATGATTGTGCAATTTGCGCAGGGCTCAGCCTGGCTCATTTCTGCTCCCTGTGGCATCTGCTGTGAAGATGGCTGCTTCTCTCAAGTGCCCAGCGTCTCGGCCGGGATGAGTTCCACAGCTGGGGGCTGGCTGGGCATCACTCTCTCTCCGTGGGGCCTCTCCTCCTGGCTAGCTTGGGCTTCTTCCAGCCATGGCCACTGGGTTCCAAGACTCCATGTGTAAGAGCTTATCACACCTGGCACTGGCTTGTTGATGTCTCCGTAGTCAAAAGGACATGTGGTCAAGCCCAGAAGTGTAGTGGGAGGAGACCGCAGAGAGACTCCTATGGGCAGGAGCGGTTCACTGGGGACCCGCAACCACGGTACAACACAGCGGTCATCACGCTTTGGGGAAATCAAAAGCTCATCGCCAGGAAAAGAGGCGCTGCCCCTCCCCCACAAAAGGAAATGCCTTCTCTAACACAGGATTGGAGCAGCATGGAGTATGGGGAGGTGCATTTGGCCTGATTTAGTATTTACTGGGTACCTAACTGCAAGGTGCTGAGTTCAGCTCAGCTTCTTTATTGGCACCTAATTTGTGCAAGGCACTGCTCTTGTGCTGGAAAATCCAGACTTCATCTTTATGGAGTAGCTACCACCTGCTTATCATACAGAGCGACAGAAAAAAATGAGCCGCCCAGAGTCTTGCAGCTAAAGCAGACCCCGTATTGTCCTGATGAAGCAATTATAATACGCCAGACGCATATGATTACGTGCCAGACGCTTTGCACACACGGCCTTATTTCATCCTCATACCGGTCCTCAAAGATGTGATCATCCTCTTTATGAAGATGAGGAAACTGAGGCTTGGAGAGGCCAAGTAAATCGCCCAAGGTTATAACAAGAGGAAGCTGGGATTGAAAGTCCAGGAATTTCTGACCAAAGCGATTTTCTCCTCGACCAGGCAATCCTGCCATCCTAGCAACAAATACACACTGAGCACACAAACACTCTGCCCTGTTAGGCACTGAGGGGGACAGTGATGCAAATCCAACACAGTCCTCGTCCCCAAGGACTTTACAGAGGACCGATGTGGAAGGGGCTGGCTTTGAGGCTTATCCATCATCCAACATGTGCTGTGCATCTGCCCTCTGCCCAGCCCTGACCAATGAACTGGGAGTTCAGAGGTGAATGAGACACGACACCTGTCCTCAAGGAGTCTGGAGTCTGGTGGGGAGACAGATCCATCAGTAAATAGATGCTCAGAAGTGTTCCCCATGCAGCGAGAAGTTATACGGGGCCAGGGGAAGCACAAAGGAGAACCTGGGATGGGATGGGCGCTGGTGGTCACAGAAGGCCTTGTCAAGGAGGTCCCTCTTGCAATGAGTCTTGGGACGTCAGTAGATATGTTTGAGTGGACTGGAAAAGGCACAGCCTTCCAGACAGAGGGCACAGTGTGACAAAAACTCAGCATGGCGTATTTGGGGAGGAGCAGGTGGCTTGCTAAGCTTGGAGGGTAGGGCTCCAAGGTGGGGCACAGAGGTCAGGTGGGAAAGGTGCCTGGATGGGGCTGTGCCCTGCGAGGGCCTGAGATGTGAGACCCAGCCCCCACCTCCAGTTACTGTCCCTCTGACTGGAACATAAAGGGCTAACAGTAACTGAAGAAGCAGCATGGAAGAGAAAAGATGCTCAATATCCCCAATAATCAGAGGGATGCAAATTAAAACAATAAATTCCTCGAGTTGGCAGACATTCAAATGCAACTGTAGGGGAGGAGGAGGGAAATGGGACACTCATCCACTCGATGAATTAGGAGCCCAGAACAGCAAGGGAGGATCGGACAAAAGTGCAATTACATCTTATAACCTGGAAATTCCATTTCTTGGCAGCCTAGAGAAACTCTGAAACAGACAAACAGGAGCCCCGCCCAGAGATATTAGTGCAGCGCTGTTCCTAACAGGAAAACCACGGACATGTCTGTGAGCAGGCGAATGCACAAATGGAGGATCACGGCAGGGGAAAGGATGACCCCTCTACATACACCACACGGAAAGACCTCACAGCCTATCACGGTGCGTGGAAATGACAGTCTGTAGGCCTATGATATGAAACATCCCACTCACGGAACCTCCAAAAGGCACGCACGGAACCACTCCCTTGCTTGCGGATGCCATTAGAGCGTGTGTGGTGGACTGCAAGGACACTGCAGAAATTCAGCTTCACGTCATATTTAATTTAGCCCTTTTCAGACACAGCTTTGCTTTCTATCACTGCAAGAGAGAGCAGCCCAAACGCCCTCCAAGAGAACTCAGGTGCTAGAAGGAACGGCCGAGAAACAGAACGCTGGCCAGCTGCTGTAAAGTGAAGCGAGCAGTTTCCATTTTGATGTAAGGAAACAAATGTAACAGGCTTCGTGACTTTGCCTCAGTCAAAGATCTCCTCTCAGAACATTAAGTGGAACCCTTTTTAATTAAACATTGAATACTTTGGAAAGAGAGATGCTGCAATCTAGGCAAAATAAAACACACATAGATTTTGAAAGCTTAAGCAAGGCCTTTATCCCACTGGTGCTGTTTCCAACAGTGTTCCTTGTTCTTTGTGCTTCTGAGGTCCCTAGATGGTGGGATTTACAGTGAGTCTTAAGTTTCAAGGAGGTACAGGGACCAGGTCTTAAGCAGCACTAATTCACATAGTGAAAAAGTTATTCAGCCTTCAATTCAAGCAGGGCCTCATTTGCTCACAGTGATTCAGAACCATCTTCATAAAAAGCCGCCTCGGATGCTCTGACAGACCCAGTTGACCAGCCCCATACGGCTATTATCCTAGTCCAGCTCGCCTCCTGGTGGCAGTGTCTCTAAACTGCAGGGTGAGTACTCAGGTCTCATAAATCCAGGAAGTGCGTGCTAAGGAGGGGAACTAGAGACCATTTAGACACCTTTCTAACCATGTCTTTCCTGCCCCGCACCCATAGCTCCATTTCACAGATGAGGAAACTGAGGCTCAGTTGAGCGAAGTTATGTCTTATCTGGAAGTGAGCCGTCCACACGGCCAGTTTCACAAATCCGAAGTCAGCGATAGTGCAGGGCGGCAGGAACCACGGTCTCTGTGATGCAGAAGCTGCAGCAAATACAGAGGAAAACCCAAATGCAGGTGTGCAGCCAAGAGGCAACGAGAGGCTCTGCAGGCCTAGGGGACTGTGCCTGGGCTCGAGTCCTCGGGAAGACCCTCTCTCTTGTCAGAGCCTGGGTCTCCTTCATGGTAGGGGACGGACACCTCTCTCAGAGTCCTTCTAAGATTAGCTGAATGCACATCCGGGACCTGGAGGAGAGCATAGCCCTCACAGGGCGTAATAAATGCTTATTTTTCCCCTCCTTCAGGCCCAGGTTTCCCAACCATGTTTCAGGGAACACTGCAACATGTTAATAGATGTGAATGGAAAAACTGTCCCATTGTCAAATGAATTGGGATTATGCTCGTTTAAATAACAGTAAATAGATTTCTTTTGTGCAAGATTTCTTGGAAAGTGAAATATGCTAAAATTCATTGTGTCACTCCAAATGTTTGCCTGGTATTTGCTGTTCCCCACTGGGCCTGACACAGACAGAGTGAGTGACTAATAGCTGTGACAATAATAATGATTTTATTAAAATTGTAGGTTCAGAAGCTTGGGAAGTCAGCTGGGAAGAGTGGCCCTGTTTCTGGGGAGTTGCTTAATAGACTGCTGTGTAAACCCGGATGCTCATGATCGAGGGTCCCGGAGAACGATGCCTGCCAGACGGCCTGGCCACCCCCTCCCTCTGGCCAACCCTGCAGGCATCCCCCCTGGGAGCAGATAAGGAATCAGAGAAGGCACGAGCCTGTCCTCAGGACCAGGGGGCGAGACTCATGGCTGGTGCTGTCCAAATCAGGCTGGGTGAGGCCGTGCCAGCCTCCCTGCCCTGTGCTGCGGGCTTCCCTGGGTTACAGGCAGAGGATGACCCGTCCCAGGCAAGGGCCAGGAGGCAGGCCTGGGCCTCTCCCATTCCCAGTCTCTTCCCAGTGGGCCTGCGTTTACTGAGCACCTGCTACCGCTGGGTGTTGGGTACCACAAGGGAGACAGAGATGACTAGTCCTTGTGCTCAGAGGGCTCCCAGGAGAGAGTGCGATAATGGGGGACACAGATGACAATACAGGGGAAAGAGAGGGTCAGGACAGGAGGGGAAGAGAGGGGGCCACTTGGGGCGCTGGGGCCTCCAGGATGGACAGTCAGGAGCGGTGGGCCCAGGCAGCAGGCGATTTAGGGTGAATGTTGCTAGAGCCCTGAGCAATTCAGGGTCCTGGTGTAGATTCGATGGGGTAGAACACTCCAGATCTGGGAGAAGGGAATTTGGGACTGCTGGCCTTTTGGGGGTCAGAAGTGAAGAGTTCCACAGCTGCTGACTTGCTCCCCGGCTGGCCCTAAGCCCTCAAGCCCTCATGATTATGTTTCTTCTGTGGACAGATCTTGGGGACCCCTCTCCCCGGTAAACAGGCGAATCGGGCAAGCAAGCCGCAGGGGCTTGAAGCCAGCACAATACCGTCCCTGCTGTGCTGTGAAGTCGGGTCCAACGGCCTTGCACCCCACATCTCGGGACTGAAGACGCCCGCTGGACTGATCCCCAAAAGGGAAAGATACACAGTAGCTGCTCTCACGTTTCCCAGCTGCGTTTCTCAGAGCCCGAGGGACTAGTTAAGGACCCCGGTCCTTCCTCCCTCCACACAGATAACGCCAGCATCTCTGCACTGGCCCGATGTACAATCAAGAAAGTCCTGTGTATGTTCCCTCCAATGTATCATCTAGAGAAAAGCCCAGATGTACTGTATCCCTTTTTTAAGAAATCTAGGCGTAAGCTTTTTCTCGTCCTCTTTCCTGCGCACGCACTGCTTGTGAACGAGCCACCAGCTGCGCTGAGCCCCAGCCCCCGGGAGCGGTTCCAGCCGCTGGAGCATCTCATGCGGATTGTTGTATCACCCGGACTCTTTATTTCAGTCGACACTTCCTTCCATTTCTCTTCGCTTGGGACTCCTAAGGGCTCTTCCCCAGGCTTTGTTTCACTTTCGGTTAGGTCTGCTTACCCGTTTGCTCAGGGTGACTCCCCACTCCCCAGCCCCCTCCCCGCGCCCCGCAAGTGTCTACCGCGGAAATGCTGAGTCACTGTGGAGAGACTATTTCCTCAGGCTTAAAAGAATCGAAACCTAGGTGACCCCCCCAAGAAGAATAGCTGGCACCGACACGCAGCTTTACATGCCGTAACTCAGTCACAACACCCCTGTGAGGGAGGTACTTTCATTGTCCCGGTTTTACAGATCTAGAAATTGAGGCACAGAGAGGTCCAGTCACCTGCCCAAGGTCACACAGCGAGTAAGTGCTCGAGGTGAGATTTGAATCCAGCCAGTCTAACTTTGAACTCTATACCCTTAACCACTAGGTTACTCTGCTCTGAGGAAGGGTAAACAATAATTTTCTCAGAAATTAGTGTGGGCAGAGGCGAGGCTTCTAGAACGCTTGCATAAAGAGTCTGAGTCCAGAGCAGGAAGTTCACACAGAGATTTTCATATTTGCTGCTAGTCCTTAAATTCTTCCTGTTAGTGAAACGCCAGCGATCTTTTAAAGCTGGGGGAAGGAGGAGGGAAAGCCGCAGAGTGCTTGACCTGAGTGAGAGCCAGGCCACAGCCACACGGAAAATTACCCCGAGCCTTGTTTACAGGCGACCAGACGGGCAGGGCGTCCCGGACTGTGGACCTGAGGTCATTAGACCACGTGCTCCCTCCCTGAACAGGGGTACAAGGGCAAAGGCTGGAAGGCCTTTAGAGACACCTCCGTACCCCCTTATTTAACAAATGGGGAAACTGAGGCACACAATGGCGAGTTGATGTGCCCTCTCAGTGACCCCCTTACCTTTGCTAACTCAGCTCGGACTCTGGTCTCAGGATTCTCCCTCCAGATGCCGGCTCAGCTATGAAACGGCCCTGAGACCCTGGGCGAGTGACTGAAGGCTGCTCTGAGGCTCGGCTGCTCGTCTGTAACGGGACAGACAGAGGACCCGCCTCTCAGGGCGACCGTGTCAAAGGTCAGCAAAGCCAGCCATGAGTCAAAGTGGTGAAAACAGATGGTGCTCAGCCTCTTCTGCCGGCAGAGGCAGGAGCGGAGCGCTCAGCCCTGTGCACAGGTGCCGGTGATTCAGAGGGAGGACGAGGGAGACGCCCGGGATCAAAGGAAAACTCACAGGGGCTTCTGGATGTAAGTGCCATCAGGCCAGCTGTGTCTGCCGGCTGGCCATCGTTGAAGGTGGGCTTCCGTCCCCCCTCGGAGACTGTCCCATGGGACAGAGGCCTGTGTTCCTCGTGACTGCATGTCAAAGGACTGGCCTTTGAGAAAGGACTGGTCCTTGAGAAAGACCCAGCATCTGGGTGGTAGGACTTACGGAGCCATCTCAAGGGACAGAGGAAGGATGCGTCGTGGGAAGCCCTTTCTAGTGAAGGCTCTAGAAAGGGAGGGCAGGCACCTGTGGTTGGCTGTCGGCTAGAAGGAGCAGTCAGGTCTCCGGCAGCCGTGGGCTCTCAGGCTGGCGTTTCGGTGGGGGCTGGGTGGGCCTGGGACCAGCGGCCTTGCTGCAGTTCCATCTCCCAGGGAGGGGTCTGCACGGAGTCCTCCTGGGCTGGGAGGGCCAGGTGGCGTCCAGGAAGCCAACTGCTTTGCCACGCCCCAGCAGCCGAGTCTGAGACCCGTGGCTCCAGTGTCCTGGAACACAGGAAGCTGCTCTCTCTCTGTCTCTGTCTCTCTCTGTCTCTCTCTCTCACACACACACACACACCATACATGGACACACACACAGTCACCTAAGGAAATGCATGTAGACATAGGCACAGACAGGTGCACATCGACGCAATGCGTACACCCAAATGCACATGTTTGTACACATACCCACATGTGCACGACATGCAAAAGCGTCACTAACACACACACGCACATCCAAATACAACTATGCAAGCAGGGCTGGCTCCGTGCGTGTGCAGCCTATGCTGCCACATAGGTCCCAGTGCTCAGGAGGGCCCCACACTTAGTTTAATGCCCTATTGTCGTGGTTTTGAAATCTTACCGATGCACACACAGGTGTCCTCTATCTCCTTCTGTCTTGTTCCTTCCTCCTGTCTTGTGTTCACACTGGAAGGTCCCACGAAGCTCCATCCTCAAACCAATGGGCTTAAAACGAAAACTGAGAATTGCCGCTGGGGGCGCTGCCCCTCCAGACGGGGGCTGAAGTAATGCCCGCTGCCCGCCTCTAGGTGGCAGCACCAAGCCGGGCCAAACCGCCGCGAGGCCCGGGAGGAAGGGCGGGGGCCCCGCGGAGGACTCGGTGTCGCCCTGTCCCTCCCGGAATCGACCCATTTCCAGAAAGCGCGGCGATTTCCCAAGCAACGCAAGTTTCCAAAGGGCCATCCAATCCATTCTTCCGTGCCTGTATTTTCATTCGATTCATTTTTTCCCATTCACTTGTAATAGTTTTCTTGTTTTATTTCTTAAAATCTTCGGATTACAAATGCAGCACATTTTATTGTAGAAAATAGCACACACATGAAAGTAAAAAATCATCCATAACCTGACACTTTTTTTAAGGCCGGAAAAGCAGGTGACATCCTCTCCTCTCCTCCGATGACTTGGCACATCCCTGCCAGACTCTGTTCTCCACTGAAGACCCTACCCGATTTCTCCTGTACACCTAAAAACGTACACATACCTGCTGTGTCTCCTTCTTAAAGAGGCGCATCTCCTGCACCCGTTCTTCGGGTCACTTTTCCGCTTAATATGACCTAGTCACGTTTCGAGTCGGTGTGTGTAGATAGACCTGCCTCCGCTTTTAAACATTGGCAATCTCATCTTCCTAAGTCTGGCTTTAGCCAGTTCACGGACAGTCTGCACTCAGCGGGTGCAACCACCGGGCGGCTTTATCATCTGCCTTCGTGGCATCCTCACCTGGCTGTGTGGCCTCTCCTCTGCACACCCCTTAATGACACATTGGGCAAGTTCCCCAGCTCTCTGACCACCGTTAATCATTTTAAAAGTCCACTCAGTCATCTAAAAGCCATTCAGTCTCATTCTTCCTCCCCCAAAGGCTTGACCTACGGCTGAGAGAACCAGAAAGCGGGGGGCCTTGGTCACTCGGTCCTTATCATCTCTCTTGCTCATGGTTCTGGCCGGTGTGCTTGGGCGGGAGGGCTGGAGAAGGGTCTCTGTGGTCAGCCTCTGTTATTTGTTGCTGCTTCTTGGGCTGGCTCTGACCAGCTGTTGGGGTCCCTTTGGGAGAAGGGATGCGCGCTCCGAGGGCTCATCTCCTCTGCTCAGTGTCCTGATGAGAGGGTTCAAGGGCTCAGCCCTCCCCATCCCACCTCCTCCTGCCCTCCTCTGTGGAATACCCTGCAGCCTCTGCCTGCTGGGGTGTCCTCACCCAGCGGGCTACCCTCGTGGGTGGGCTCTGGGTGGCCACTCAAGTCTGGTCACCTTCCTCAGAGTCCACTTGAACTTTGGGCAGCTCCCTCATGCTTGTGCATCAGATGGGGGAGTACAGGCAGCCCCACGTCCCCGCCACTCCACCCACCATCTCTGCCCAGTTCCCTTTCCTCCCTGATCAGGGCATCAGAAGGGAGAGCAGCCAGTGCCCTGCAGGCACAGCCTCCACAGGCACCCCAGCCTCCACCAGTGACTCATGGGAGGCATCCTCTCCTGGTTTGGGGTGGTGGGAGTACCCAACCACTTTCCCATGGGGAGGGAGGAGGAGAGCCTCAGCTCCTTCTACCTGGCCAGGCACTCATGTCTCTGACCATCTTCCCTCCTCTCCACCCAGGCTTCTGGGATGGAGCTGGCAGGGGGCCATGGCCAGAGCAAGTTGTAGATGATCTGGGGTTGCAGAACTCAGAGAGTGCCTCTGACCTCTGGTGTTTGTGATTCTTTTTAGATGTGGAGTCCTTGATGCTTCTTTGTCTAAATTCGGGGGAATGAAATTAGATCTTATACTATATACAGTAATTAACTTGAAATGGATAAAAGACTTCAATCTAAGACCTGAAATTGTAAAACTCCTAAAGGAGAACGTAGGGAAAAAGCTCTTGACATTGGGCTTGGCAATAATTTATTGGGTAGGACCCCAAAAGCACAGGAAACAAAGCAAAAATAAGTGGGATTACATCAGACTAAAAGCTTCTGTACTGTGAAGGAAACAGTCAACAAAATGAAAAGGCAACCTGTGAATGGGAGAAAAGATTTGCAAGCCACACATCTAATAAGGGATTAATATCCCAACATATATCCCAAATATATAAGGAACTCATGCAACTCAATAACAAAAACACAAACAGCCTGATTAAAAAGCAGGCAAGGGGCCTGAATAGACGTTTTCCAACGAAGACACATGGATGGCCAACAGGTACCTGAAAAGGTGCTCAGCATCACTAATCATCAGCGAAATGCAAACCAAAACCGCGGTGAGACATCACCTCACACCTCTTCGAGTGGCTGTCATCAAGAGGACAACTGGAACCAAGTGCGGCGAGGACGTGGAGAAAAGAGAACCCTAGGGCACTGCTGGTGGGGATGCGAACTGGTGCAGCCACTGTGGAAACAGTATGGAGATTCCTCAAAAAATTAAAAATAGAAATACCATATGATCCAGCTATCCCATGTCTGGATATTTAGCCAAAGGAAATGAAATCAGTATCTTGAAGAAATAATTGCACCCCTCATGTTCACTGCAGCATTATTCACGCTAGCCAAGATGTGGAAACAACCTAAGTATCTGTTGACTGATGAGTGGGTAAAGAAAATGGGGTATATGTGCACAGTGGAATGTTATTCAGCCATAAAAAAGAAAGAGCACAACCACAGGCACTCACAAGTACAATATACAACTATGTACTGGACGGGGGGAGCTTTGGGGAGAAGAAGAAGGAAAAAAAATAAGAAAAAGAAGATTGGCAACAGATGTTAGCTTAGGTGCCATTCTTTGAAAAAGGAAAGAAAGAAATCCTGCCATTTGTGACACATGGATGAACCTGATGGACATTATGCGAAGTGAAATAAGCCAGACATAGAAAGACAAATAATGTGTGACCTCACTTATATGTGGAAACTCATGGAACCAGAGAGCAGAGTGGTGGCTGCCAGGAGCTGAGAGCTGGCAGAAATGGGGAGAGTTTGGTCAAGGGTACAAATTTTCAGTTACAAGATGAATAAGTTCTGGAGATCTAATGTACAGCCTGGTGAATATAGTTAATATGCTCTATTGTAGACTTGAAATTTGCTGAGAGAGTAATTTTCGAGTGTTGTCGCCACTAACTACGTGAGGTGATGGGTGTGTTAGCTAACCTGATTGTGGTGATCATTTCACAATGTATACGAATATTAAATCATTACATTGTGCACCTTAAAAAATCACGTTATACAACCTGAACATGTACAATTTTTATGTGTCATTCATACCTCAAGAAAGCTGGGGGAAAAAATAAAGATGCTTTGGTGTGATGACGTGTGGTGAGGCCGATTGAGGATGGAGAAGCCTGGTCCCCGTAAGTCATCCAGGGACACGGGCCCCTCTGCAGTGCAGATGCACAGCTGCACGAGGCAAAAATATTCTCTAATGAGCATCCAGAGTGTCTGCTCAGAGTGAATCGTCCTCAGAACAAGTTCATAACAGGACATCATTGGTGAAGCTGTGCAAGCACTTGGTACCTGATAAAGCTAGCCGGATCCTTCAGGTGTGACCACCCCCGCCTGCCCCTCCGCAGAGACACTAAGGGAAGGTGTCATTGACTGTTGGAAGACAGAAGCAGCAAAATGCTTGACTGGGGGACCATTAGCATCACCATACTCCTTATTCGCTTTAGTCTATTTGTATCATTTTCTATCAAGTAAACCACATGCTGTAGAGACGTTTGGAAGTGTGATAGTTCCTGCTGCAGTGGTAAGGGGAACGCCAGCCTCCTTGAAAGGTGGTTTTGCTTTGCAGACCAGGGACAGTGGGAGACGCCCCCTTGAAATGGGTTCCATGTATTCAGCGGGGCAGGATGAGATCCAGGTGTAGTGGCGGCCAAGGGAAAGAACTTGGAGCATGGATGTGGTTAGCAGGATGGGAAGCAGAGATGGGTGGGCCAGGGACAGCCTGACCTGAGGGACCTCTGGCAAATCTTAACTGGTCATGGTGAGCTTAGGACTGAAATAGTGGGGCAGCCTGTTAAAGTTTTAACCTGTACAAGTGAAAAAACTCTAACTCTAGTGAACAGAGGTAGGACGTGGGTCACCTCACTAGGGAGTTATGCCCCCTCATCCCGTTCCTAGAACTGAGCCAGCTCACGGAGCCCCTTGATTAAAAGGATGGCTCGGTCCCCTCAAGGAAGGATCCTGCCACATTGCCAAAAGTGTCTACGGTCAGTGTTCCTTCTAGCCTTCTCCAAAGGGACTGTGCACTGGGGAAAGGAAAGTACGCAGACTTTGTGAGGCCGACCGGTCCAGGAACGAGGGCCGGAACTGAGGCTGTCCTTTCTCAGCCGTCCACCAGCAACAATTTTGTTCTTGTCTCAGCAACTTTGGGTTTTGCTGGTTTAGAGATCGTAGTTCCCAAAGGAGGACTGTTTCCAGCAGGGGACATCAACAAGGGTTCCATCGTCTTGGAAGCTGAGGCTGCCACCGGGCTGCCTGGGGTTTCTCGTACCACTGAACCCACAGGCAAGAAGGGAGTTGCTGTACTTGGAGAGAGTGGTTGTGGCCACCAGGGGGAAGAAGATTGTTATTACACGACGCAGGTGGGGAGAGCGGGTCTGGAACCCAGGGCGTTGTTTGGGATGCTTCTAAATGTTACGTGTAAAAGTTAGTAAGAAACTACAGCAACCCAGTGAGGCAGAACCACCTTCAAGGATGGTTAGGGTCACCCTGCTGGGCAAAGAACTGTGAGCGCAGAAATGCTGGCTGCGGGCAAGGAAAACACAGAACAGGTGGTAGAAGAAAGAGTTATAATTCCAGTTATGTCCACATGGCCAGTTGCAGAAATGAGGACTGTGCAAGTGCTATTCAGTTTTTTTCTCCTTTTTTGTTTTAAATTTATGCTTCATTTTATTGTTTATTGAAACATTGAGACAGAGTATTCTGACGCATTCAGCATCCACAAAGTCAAGTCAATTTTATCTGTGCTTCAATATTTGATTAATAGAAAGTTCTGTCAAGGGATTCCCAGGGACATCTTAGTTTGAAATACATCATTAAATGGGATGCTGCTCATAAAAACATTCTTCCAAAAATTGGCTTGCTCTTTGACCGTTTTCCTTCTCTTTTTTTTAACTCTTTCTCGTTTCCCAATCTTCTCCATCTAACACAAGGTATGTTTGATTCAACATTTATGTTATAAGATGTTAAAGGGGAGTTGTGACTGGGCTGGGAATGGCTAAGAGATAAATGAGACATTGGAGAGAGATCTGGGCCTTGGGAAAGAGCGAGCACAGCTGCCTTTGGTTGAGGGGGAGTTGGATCACGTTATGCAGAAGCGTGATGTTCTTACTGCCTGTTTTTGGAAGTTAAATATGGGTAAAGAGTTGTGTGTGGATCCTGGTGCACCATGCTGGACCGTCTGAATCACGTGGGCATCACCCCCGTCTCCATCTAAGATCCCTTGTATGTTACAGCGGAGAAGCAGGAACTACAATTCCCAGAATCCCTTTCCCCGTGTGGTCCAGGGTTGAAGTTTGCCAGTGAAGGCGCTCTGCGGGATGTGAAGGTGGAAGAGATATCAAGGCATATTCTTTGGAAGTAGATGCAGCCAGACTCTGAGTGCATGTGAGTCAGAACTTCCTGGCAAACTCTCAAGAACCATCCCCTTCATCCTTGAGGCTGAGATCTTTGGTTGTGCCTTCTCTGATCTTTACTTTCTCTACTCTTCCATAAATTGTGAAAAACCCCAATACCTGTATTCCATGCTTCACATTCTAAATGCTTGGAATGGTTTCTGTTTTCCTGACTGAAGCTGATAAACATGCTCATATTGAACATCTATCATAGCATAACTTTGATGTGCTCTTACGCTAAAAATAATCTTTTTTTTTTTTTTTTTTTGCTGAGGAAGATTCGCCCTGAGCTAACATCCATTGCCAATCTTTCTTTCTTGTTTTGTTTTTACTTGAGGAAGATTGTTGCTGAGCTAACATCTGTGCCAATCTTCCTCTATTTTGTATGCAGGTTGCTGCCACAGCATGGCTTGATGAGGGTATAAGTTGGTGCCTGGGATCCGAACCCACGAACCTGGGGTGCTGAAGCAGAGTGCACGAAACTTCAGCCACTCAGCCACGGGGCCAGCCGTACAAACAATCTTTGAATGGCCAGAGGCCTTCTCTCCACCAAGAGTGAGGTGGTAAGGGCAAGAAGGTGAGGGGAAAAAAAATCTCATTCTGTTACATCTTTATTGGCCATTTGTATTTCTTCTGTAAACTAGCTGCTCATCTGTATTTTTCTCTTTCAATTTTATACCATTCTTTTATTTCTTTGAGGGAATCCTTTGTATAATGTAGAGAGTGATCCTTTGTGGGCCACAGTTGTCATGAAATGTTGGGAAGAGAGAACATCCCTCCCTCCCCAGCACACGCACACACACCCCCACTCACACGCTCTCACTGAGGTCCATAGAGGACAGGAGTTCTAACCCCCCCCTCCATCCTTTTCCTCTATTCTTTCTTTCTTTTCCTTTTTTCTCCAGGGAAGAAATGACACTTGGTTAAGGAGTCACTGCTCAGGCGTGTCCACGGCCACCTCCAGTTCTCTTGGGCAGCCTAACATCGGTCACAGTGGGCCCGCCTTCCTCCCTGTCTTCTGGGACCAGCCCACCCCATCCCAGCTTCTCTGCCTGAAGCCAGCGGGTCAGTGAGGACGAGTGAGGACCCCAGACCCAGCTTGCCCACCGGTTTGTTATGGGCTGCAGACTCTGGGTTCAAGGAGGGAAGTCAAAGGACTTTCCTTTTTACCTAACGTGTTTTATCAGAAGTTTTGCAAGCTGGGGTTATTGAATAGTTTCCAGTCATTAATAAAGCTAACGTTTTATTCTCCACTTGGCTCAATTCCTCATGTTTTCTAGCGAGAAGGACCTGGGAGGGGAAGAGCCGCAAGTGGTACGATGGGGGCGCCGAACCCCGTCCCAAACGCCTGGCACAGATGCTTTATGGTCTCGTTTTGACTTTCTTTTTAGCGTCCACCACCCTGTACACATTTTAAATCGTATATAGTCAAACCTGTCAGTGTTTTCTGCTCCCGTTTTTAGGTTTCCTTCCTTAAGTCATTTTTCAACAAGTGTTATTTCAACACCTACGATACACCAGATACAGTTTCTAGTTCTGGGGAGACACCAAGAATAACAAAACCACACAGATTCTCGTCTCTCATGAACTGTACGCTCTAGTCAGTTCTGGAAGGACGTTCCCACCCAAAGATCACACAAATAGTTGCCTGTATTTTCTTCTAGCACTTTCATGGTATTATACTGTTTTATTTTTAGATTTTTTTTAACCAATTTGGAAGTTATTTCTGTGAATGGTGTGAGGTGGGGAACTTAACTTCCAGATGAGAGGTAACTATCTCAACAATTTTGTGTGCGTGTAGTCTATCGTTTCACCATGATTTGAAGTGACATCTTGTCTTACAGTAAGTTCCCACAGATACCTGGTTTTATTTCAGACTCTTGGTAGGCAGCCTTCGAATGGTTCCCGGTGGTCCCTACTTCCTGGGAACCATGCCCTTGTGTGATCCTCATCCCTGGAGTGTGGGCTGGTCCTGGGGTCTCGCCTTTAACCAACAGAATTCTGCAGGGGGGATGGGATGTCACTTCGGGGATTAGCTCATGAAAGGCTGTGACTTTCTCCTCTGGGCACTCTCTTGTTTCTCTCACTTGCTAAGTCTGGTCAAGCTGGCTGCCATGTCAGGAACTGCTTCATGGATGGGCTCATGTGTTGAGAAACTGAGGGTGGTCGGGCTCTGGCCTATCGTCAGGGAGGAGCTGAGGCTCTTAGTTCAGCCCTCCATGAGGGACTGAATCCCACGTCCAGCCACTGAGTGAGAGTGGAAGAGAATCCCGGCTCAGTTGAACCTTGAGATGACCGTGGCCCCAGCTGGCGCCTTGACTGTGGCCTTACCAGAGATCCTGAGCTGAGTGAGCTGAGCCACATCTGGTCTGACCCAGAGATGATAAGATGATAAGTGGTGTTGTTTTAAGCCAGACATCCAGCACTGTTTCCAGTCCTCTGCTCGAAGGCGGGGGCTCTTCAACCTCCCGGGCACTCTTGGAGCCTGGCTTTATACCGCGTCTCCTTCTGACGGTGGAACGCCAGCAGGATCTGCCCCAGGCCCAAGAGGCCCCTGCAACAGCCAGGTGGAGAAGCCACCAGGGCCTGCGTGACATCCCATCGCAAGTTCCTTTTATCTCACTTGGAATAAGGATGCAATCACTTGTCTCTAATTTTTAAGAGAAGCAGATACACGTGTAAACAGCAAGGAAGTGGAATTCCAACCACAGAGGGTTTTTTTAAACATAATTTTGAGAAGGCAACTTTGAACAAAGAACTTGCAGACGTGGTGTAATTCCTTCTTATTAGAGATGAGCAAGCTTTCCTTGGAAGGACGTGAAGCCCTTGGCATAGGCTGCTTAAGAGAAATAGACAACAGAGAAAAGAAAGAAAGAGAGAGAGAGAGAGAGGGAGAGAGGGAGAGAGAGAGGGAAAGAAAGAAATAAGGAAAGAAAGAGAAAAAGAAAGAAAGAAAGGAGGGAGGGAGGCAGGGAAGGAAGGAAGAGAGAGAGAGAGAGAAAGAAAGAGAATAATTTCTCTCTTCCCAGCAGAAGGAGAAAGTCCTGATAATTTGGTACCACGAGGTCTTAGGTTCCACGTAGAGTTTTCTCAAGGGAACTTGATAACGACCTGCCCAGGTGGAATGTTAATATGATAAAGTCATAACTAGGACTCTTTCTACTTCCAGATTAGAAAACATTTCTTCATTGAGGGTATTAATAATTTTCTCTATTACACATATATTGTATCAATAATTTTATTCTAAATGTTTTAGAAGCCTTAATGCTGCCCTTGCCTACATCAAATTTTTAAAAGAGGAAATAGAAGCATATAATGTACAAATGAGAAAAGTAGATATTGTCATAGAGATGGATAAAATTAATAGAATTATAAGAAATATTATGTGCAAGTTTATGCCAACAATTTAGAAAATCTAGATGGAATGTACAATTATCCTGTGAAATATAACTTACCAAAACCAATTTAAAAAGAAGTAGAAATGCTAATAATATACCACCGAAGCACATTAAATTAATACTATGCCACGGGTGACAGGCACAGCTCCTTAGTTGGGGGGTGGCTGTGGTTTGGACACAGATCTTTGAGAGGTGAATGCCAGCTGTCATGTGGAGAAAGAAAGAGCACTTTTCAAAAACCAGCAACGTCTCCCTTTGAATAATAAAATAGTAAAAAACAGAATCATCATAGAAGAAAAGGAAAAATATAATTTAATAATTAACCACGTATAAACGCATCAGGCTCAGATAATTTAACAAATTCTTTTAAGCTTTTAAGTTCATTTAAGTTTTTCCGTTCTTTTAAGGCAAGTGACTTTTAAGCAACAGATCGCCCCCATGTTATTTAGACAATCTCAGAAGAAAGACAAAGACAGGAGGAAAACTTCCCAATTTGTTCAACACAGCCATCACATTCCTGAAATGTGGGGAGAGGGCATCCAGGAAGAAAGCTTTATAAAGAAAACCTAAGATCTGGAAGGAGAAGGTCCTTTTTAGACTGGAGGTCGGCCGGCTGCTGATCAGAAATGGGTTTGCAGGCCAGCGCTTAAAACTAAGGAAAAGCCGCAAAGCCAGTGCCTTTCGCTTTACCTGAGCTCACATTCCTGTCTCAGAAAAAAAATGCGTTTCTTTGATGCTAATAGACTTGTTAATTTTCTCTGTTACCCATGTTAAGACTGTGAATAATTTCGTTGTCTCAAATTCTTGTGAAACATTGCTCAGGCTAAATTTTGTAATTCATGAAAATTGATGATGGTTCAAAAATTATGTCAGTATACATAAATGATTCAGCAGCAGGCTTAGCAAATTTCTTAAAGAAGTGTGGTATTTAGAGAGCGTGAAGCCTCAGCGGATGATTGCGGCATTTAGAGACGCCCCTCTGCTCTCTTTTTACTATAACTGAGTTTTTCAACACGATGTTTGGCAGCTTTTTTCTCCCGAAATCCAAATGATAAAGCAATGCTTCTTTTATTATCATCATTTTTAACTTTTTCTTCTCTGGTCCCCGAATCTGATAAAGCCAGCACAAAAAGAGGTCTGTAGATTAACCTTACTTATAAATGCAGATGCTAAATCATCAATAAAATATTGGAAAGTCAAATCCAGCAGTGTTTAAAAGGAATAGCTGGCTGCATAGAATTCATTCCAATAATGCGGTGACAGTGCCAACTGAGGAAATCAGTCAGCCCGGTAGACCAGAGAAGGGACCCTACCAGTCAATCCCATGACGTTAGGCGTCTCCCCATAACCCGCGCGCCAGTGGTCTCCCTGGCGGGTTTGGGGTTCCTAGGGACTGTCTGACCACTGTGGCTGCCATGTCACCAAGCTGGGAACTGCGAAAGCAAACCTCGTACCCAGAAAAGTGGAACAGACGGGGAAAACTTGATTCAAGGCTGTTGCGATAGGGAAGAGACACTGGAACCAAGTCTGAACGGACTCTGCTGGAACAGAAGTGCAGGCAGGATTTGAAGTGCTAGCGTGAGAGGGAGATGGTGGGCATCTGTGTTTGCCAACTGGCTTTACCAAAAAGAGGAAGTAAACTTTCTCTGATCTTATGACAGGAGGTGGTTTTACAGCTTGGAACAAGACGCCCACTGAAGTTGGCTCCTCCCCTCCCACAGTGACGGGGGAGAGAAAGATGCCAGCTTCCCTGATGACTACACTTCAAAGGAATTCTTTCTTCTTTCTTTTTCTTTCTTTCTTTCTCTCTCGCTCTCTTTCTCTCTCTCTCTCTTTTTTCTTTCTTTTCTTTCTTCTCTCTCTCTCTCTCTTTCTCTCTTTCTTGTTAACTGTTGTCTTAACTATTTTAACTTAAGCAGTTAACTATTTTTCTTAAGCAGTCTATGCCAAGGGCTTCACGTCCTTCCAAGGAAAGCTTGCTCATCTCTAATAAGAAGGAGTTACACCACGTCTGCAAGTTCTTTGTTCAAAGTTGCCTTCTCAAAATTATGTTTAAAAAAGCCCTCTGTGGTTGGAATTCCTCTTGCTTGCTGTGTCTGCTTCTCTTAAAAATTAGAGACGAGCGATTGCATCATTATCCCAAGTGAGGTAAAAGGGTCTTGTGATTGGTTGTCACGCAGGCCCTGGTGGCTTCTCCACTTGGCTGTTGCAGGGGTCTCTTGGGCCTGGGGCAGATCCCACTGGCGTCCCACCATCAGAAGGAGACGCGGTATAAAGCCAGGCTCCAGGAGTGCCCGGGAGGCTGCAGAGCCCCACCTTCGAGCAGAGGACTGCAAACAGTGCTGATGTCTGGACTGCATCTGGCGACACAAGAAATAGAAAATAAAGACGGACTTTCTTTGACTCATCTCAATCTACTGGTGGTGGGCAACTGTTGTCATTTCACAGGGATCAGGAAGAATCAAAGTCCAGGGAGCGGAGGCATTCCCGACCTTGACCGTCCCCGTGGCACACAGGAACAGAGAGGTCCACCTTGGCTTCCAGCCCTCCCTGGCAAAGGACATCCTGGCCCACAGGTGTGCTCTGCCAGCCTCTGGTGTCACCAGCTCTCGTCCTGGTCGGAGCCTGATGCCACCCCACACTTGGCTGCCCAGCCCCTCACTGTGTGGTGCTGAAGGCTGAGTCACATCCTGCTGCTGTCACGTGGCTGCCCAGCGAGATTTCCCATGGACTGCGGTGTGCTGGGTGGGCCGGCCCGACACTCCGTCCAGCTCGCCTGTTGGATTGCTCATGACAAACGGACATGTTTTTGTGAGTTTCATAAACTGGAGCTGACTTCCTGGAGTCCAGTCAGCTCTGGGACCCCGGAAACAGATGTTCTGGCCCTGGGAGGCTGGGGCCGAGATATGGATCATGCCCGTGAGGTCACCAAGATAAATGCCACCTCGTAAACTCTCTTGATCACAATCTTAACAGTTTCCATTTGTCACCCAGGCTAGAATGGGTCCGTCTCTGGTTGAACTCGTCAGGCCAGCAGATAGAGCACTGCGGCCAGCAAGTCCCCAGGGTCCTTGTGGAGACCAAGATGGGTCCAGGATAAAGTTCTCACTGAAAAAGAGGGAAATTAAGTGGCCACCTGCCTTTTTTTGAAAGAGATCATCCTGTGGATTAGAATTCTTTCTACTTCCTTTGTATTTAAACGTCCTTTTTGAAAATACAAGATGATGTTGATAGTAAATGATAGCTACTTTTTAATTGTTCTTGATTTAAAAATAAAAAGTTGGCACTCTCCTCCTTTTTTTTATGTTTTACTTTTACTTATAACTATCCATGAAAACTCAAGGTCTGGAAACCACATTTGTAGAGGCGTGGAAGCCACGAAATGAGCAGAAATAGAGGGAGAGGATGTTCCCACTAGTTAATCGGGGGCTCTGAGAGGAGGCCTCCGGGAGGAAGGGGGTCCCACCCCCAGGACACAGGGTGCACAGCAGGAAGCACTTCCAGGGCTGAGGAGAGGCAGAACAAGGCACAACTTTCTCTTGAGTCTTTTAGACGGAGACTCCAGCGCTGGGAAGAAGGCAGGAATTCAGCCGTCAGAGGCTGGCGCAGGGCGGCCTCAGCTCTCAGGAATAAGATTGGACTCAGGATGAGAACAGAGGCTCCTGGACATCAGGAACCGCGGTGGTCCTGTGCGTTCCTCCTGCCTTGGCCCAGGGGTTGGGGGTGGCTAGGACTGATGATGGATCTCAGTATCCAGTGGGGCAGTGGAGGAGGGGCACAGGTGGCTCAGTCAGGGGAGAGGAGGACCCAGGAGCAGGAGGCAGATGGATCACCGCTGAGCACAGAGAGACCCGGACAGACAGATGCCATGAGTGTGACCCGGGGCATGGAGCTGCCTCTGATCCAGGGCTGGTCAGTGGAGGTCCCGACGGAAGAGCGGGAGAGGTGGGTGTGGGGTGCTGGGGTCCTGCACAGCCATGGGGAGCCTGTGGCACTGGCCACTGGTAGGGAGAGCTGGCAGAGAGATGGGAGGGAGCTCGAGGCCAATGAGTGCTCATTCCCTATCCTGGGGATTCCCTTAGTCACCAGCGTTGGCAAGGACCTGCCCAGGTCCCACGGTGCCCAGCCTCTGCATCCTGAGTTCCTAGCTTCAAATGCACAGAACTTGGGGGCCAGTGTGAGAACCTGCCTTTCCATGGACTGTGGTTAGCCCAGACCTTTCAGTTGCTCCCTCTGCATTGTATAATTTGATTCTATCTATCTATCTATCTATTTTTTTTTTTTTTTTGGTGAGGAAGATTGGCTCTGAGCTACCATCTGTGCCAATCTTCCTCTGTTTTTTGTATGTGGGATGCTGTCACAGCGTGGCTTGATGAGTGGTATGTAGGTCCTCACCTGGGATCCGAACTGGCAAACCCCAGGCCACAGAAGTGCAGCATGCAAACTTAACCACTAGGTCACTGGGCTGGCCCCTAATTTCTTTTGAATGAGGGAGGGGAAGTGGTAAGCATGCACTTGAGAGGTTAGGATGGAGGTAGCTTAGACACAGGGTTGACTCACACCAGAAGGGGCCCAGGGAGGTAAGGGGTTAGAGTTTGCTGGGAAAATGGGGGGATTGAGTAGACCCAGGTTATAGGGGACCATCAGGTCCTGGGGTCCCACGCTGCCAGGACTGCCCCATCACCACAACCATGGTAATGAACATACTCGCCATCCCACTGTCTCTTTCCTGATGGAAGGGCCCTAAAGAACTGACCTGTTGCCTAGTCTTCTCAAGGTGCCCCAAGGAGGCGGGGGCTCCGGCCGGCATGCTGGACCATCAGCCGTGGTAAAAGCTGGCCAGTCTGACTCTGGGACCCCTTCCCTGGGCCAGAACAACTTTTGGGCCCTTTGCCTTGATGTCGCAGATCATACCATGTTTTTTCTCTGTCTGGTTCTCCGCTGAATGCTGATGAATCTTAAAAGATGATAAAGTCACGCAGCTATAAAATGAACACAATGTTAAAGATTTCATTTAATTCATTATTAATGAGAAAACCAAGTAGTTGCCACACCCAGTTCAAGGAGAGTCCAAAGAACAGACACGGCCACCTTTACAGGTTAGGAATATTGAAATGAACTCTGTGTGTGCTGGGGGGCAACAAGGCAGGCTGAGCTGCTAGGTGGTCCGGGTGACTGGCCCCTTGGAGGGGTCTGGAGTGTTTCCCCAGCCAGCACAGCTCCTGGGCTCTGGCCCAGGGGTAGGAGCCCCTCCTCCGGTCTGTGGCCCTGGCGGCTCCAACGCACTGCATTCAAGGACAGGCCCAGGCATCTAGACCCCACGCAGGGCCTCTTCCTCAGGCCCCCCTGCACCCTCCATGGTCCGCAGACACAAAAGCCCTTTTCTCCCTTGGCTTCTCCTCACCCTCAAGAGGCCCCCAGGAAACAGTTCAAGGCCTCGTGGAAGGGGGACTCTGCTAATCTCACTAACCTCGCGATAACTCCATGAAGTAGAGAAGCAAATACGATTGCTTCTGTTTGACAGATGAGGAAACAGAAAGGTCAAGTCACTCGTTCAGGTGCACATGAGCATAAGGGAGGCCATCTTGTTTCACTAAGCGGCCTCGGCGGCCCCTCCTCCGTGTGACCACTCGCTGCTCTGCACGGTCTCTAAAACAGTCACGTGCCCTCCTGATTTAGGGCCTCCGCTTACGTACGCACTCCCCGAAAGCTCGATAAGTTAAACCTGTGTTCTCTGCGTTTCTCTCCAGGAAAAGGCTGACAGGCGGGAAACACACCTGCAAGGGACCCATCACAGCTGACAGAAGAGCGGAACGAAGTGATGCCTGGAGCCCGTCATGCCCGAAGGAAGCCCCTTCTTACTGCCCATTTTCCCTATGTCACTGCCTCGGGATTCTGTAGTTCCTGAAGATGGTTTTCTTGAGACATTTGTCTGCCATCTTCCCGATTATGCCAGCTAATAGAATCAAAACTTCCCTTCTCGATCCCTAACTCGTGATTAATTGGCGCAGATCATGGGGAGCAGAGAGAGCTCACTGCTCGGTAACACAGGGTCACACAGCTTGGTGACAGAGCAGGATTCAGCCCCTGTGTGACCGCAAAGCCAGTACTCCTTCCACAGCTCCAGGTTATAAATCCAGTCGGGAGTCTCTTGGTGAAGAGTTCGAGTGGGGAGGATTTCCGCCAGCGCAGCCCCATCGTTGGGAGGGAGGGCTGCCAGGTCCCGGGCCCGGACTCTGTCCACAGTGGGGGCAGCATCTTGTCTGTCTTTGGATAGAACAAACACTGACAAGGGCTTCTCTTCCTGTGACCACAGTTCGGTTCCTGGTATTTCCTGTGCCTCCTTGACCCCCCATTGATAAACAGCATGTGACTGCAGGGGGTGTGTTGGGGCCTCCTCTCAGGTGCCCCATTTTTGGCTCAGGCCACCCCTGCCTGTGAGTAGCCATGTGCCCAGTACTTCTCTGGCCTTTGCAGAACCAGTGGCCCAGGGCAAGGCCACTTACCGAAGGAGAAGCAGTGGGGCTGTGGGGTCACGGTCAGGCGTGCTGAATTCAAGGCGTCTGTGCAGCACCCAAGGGGAGGTGCCCCTCATGGAGCTGGATTCCTGGCTCTCAGGTTTGGAGGAGAGAAGTGACTAGAGAACCATGGAGGGAAAAACTTGAGAGAGCCCAAGAACCTGCAGGCAGAGCTCAAAGCAGGAGGCTGTCCAGGCGGGGTGGGACGAGGAGTGGAGCTCCAAGCCCTGGGGACACTGGGCTGACGGGAGAGGCTGGGAAGGGACGGAGAAGGGGCAGTAGAAGGAAGTGAGAGACTGAGCGAGGTGGAAGGCATGCAAAGGGATAGCTGCATAAGGTGCTAGGAGAGGTGACAGTGTTGGACGCTGAGTCTGGGAAGTCAAGGTGGAGGTGAGTCTGTTGGATGAGGTGAAACGAGGCTCCTAGGTGGTGCTGGCGAGACAGTGCTGGGGTGCAGTGGGGTGGAAGCCAGGTTGTAGTGGAGAGGACGTGGGGAAATGAAGACAGCTCTTTGGAAGCGATGACTGGAAAGGGAGGAGAGAGGTGGCATAGAAGCTTAACATAGATTCTTGGTGGGGGTCAGGAGGCGGGGCATTATTTTGAAGATGAAAGAGAGTTGATTATGTTTTCAGGTCTGAGGAACATGCCAGAAATTTACGAGATAGAAGACAAAGAGGGGATCGACTGATGGGGTGAGGGACACGGGAGGACGGACTCCAGCTCATACTTGGCGCAGGATGGGAAAGAGGGAGACGGTCACGGGGAAATAGGGACAGTCTGAAGTTGGGCCTGGAAAGACATTTCTGACATTGCTTCTGTGTGACCAACCACGTGATGCCAGAGGTTGCTCTGCGACTAACCAGCTAACTGATGTCTGTCTTAAGAACAACGACCTATCACTGTGCAACAAACCACGCCCAAACTTTGTGGCTGGAAACAACAAGCACTGATTGGTTGTCGTCATTCTGTGGGCTGGCTGGGCTCAGCTGGGTGGTTCTTCTGCTCCACGAAGCAGGAGCTGTCATTCGAGTGGCAGCATTTAGCTGGGAGCTCAGCTAGAGCTGGAAGGTGAGGGACGGCCTCGCTGGCTGTGATGGGGACATCTCCTCCACGTGGCCTCTACAGCTGGAGCCCGGGACGCTTTACCCAATGACTGGCTTCTGAGAAAGCAAAACGAGCCGTAAGGCCTTGTCCCAGAGGCCACACAACTTCCCCCCTTTGCATTCTACTGGCTGAAGCAGGTCACAAGGCAGCTCAGACCCGAGGGGAGGAGAAACAGACTCCACCTGTTAATATGAGGACCCGCAAAGTCACAGCATGGAAGGGTGTGTGGGGTGGGACGGACTGTTGCCGCCATCTTCAGAAGCAGCCAACCACAGCGTGTCTCAGGAGTCTGTGTTACACTGGACATTCGTCTTCAAGTATAGGCAAGCATTTGAGATAATTTACAGTGAAAATATCCTATGTTTTTTTAACTGTTCAGTGAATGCAAATTAATTGAAAAAAATCATCTTAAATGAACATTATATTTTATTCTTTTATTATGTAAATTTTGCACTTATTAAGGGAAAATGACAAAAGGTTTCACAGAAAGGAAAAACGGCAGTCACCAAAAGCCCAATTCCCTAAAGGAAATGTACCCCAGACCTGTGACCCCACAGACTTTTGGACTGACGGTTCAACCTGGAACGCCTTCGGCCAGAAACCCCTTGTCTGACAATGAAAATTCTTGGAGGATACATTGCCCTCCTCGAATAAGTGTTGAAAATCAGAGAGCGGAGCCTGAGGTGTGACTGGCACAGAGAGGGATGTTACGTTTAACCCTCACGTAGCAGATGTCTGCTCTGCGCCCGGGCCTGTGCTAGGCTCCCACTCTGAGGCTGATTCAGAGGAATCAGAGACAAAGGTGAGAGGAGAGAGATTTCTATTTGTGGTGGTGGGGGCTGCAGTAGGGGATGTGGGGGCCTCGGGGCCCTCAGGTGGAAGGGGCAGGAGGGGCTGAGGCAGGAGGAGGCACAGAACGAGTTACTCACAGAGGAGGGTTGAAACACCAGCAGGGATGCACCAGGGCCAGGAGGAGGAGAGAAAAACACCAAGGAACACAGGAAGCCGGAGAAAGGAATTTATACAGGGAGCGCCTTTGACTTCATGTATTATATTCCAGGTCTTTTTCTTATTTCCAGATTGGAATTTTATCCTTTTTTTAAAACCAGTTTTATTGTTAAATACAACAGAGTACCCCAAACACAAGAGACACGTGTAGCTTAATAAATTATTCTAAGGTGAATATCCTTGTAACTGCCCCCTCACCCAGGACAGGTGACAGAACCGTGCCAGCCACGCAGAACCCTCCCCACGCTGTTCTCACACAAGTGTGGCAGCCCCCCAAAACCAGTGTCCCGACTTCTCTGGCAGCATCTGTCATGTTCTGACTTTTCTTTATGGTTTTATTATCCAATCCACATGTCTGGACACTATACCATAGTTTTTCTTTTTTCAACCTAGAGGTACCCGACTCTACTTCTCTTTTTCCTCCTTGCGATGTTTGCTTACGTACTTTTTAAAGCTGAAATTGAATCAGTCCGTTGAAGTATAAACACATATTCATTATTTCAAGAGTAAAAGGCTGCACTAATTACTGATTGTGAAAGCTGTTAATTTTATGAAGAAAAACAGTAATTAAAGCTTTAAATAGTTGAATAGGGAGCTAGATTGATGGTTAATACAAATATTAAGAGAGTATTTGCTTGATAATTTCAGGAAGAATATTATAGACTATTCGAGCTTATAAAATTTAAACAGTAAGAGGCAGAAAATAGAGATTTAATTATATTATAATTCTAACCTCTGTAGAAGTTTTCCAGTAGCAACATTCTTTCCGTGGAGTAGAGTCCCTTGGAGAATTCTATTTCATTTTTCAGTGGTTTCATTCTCTTCAGGCCATAGATCCTGCAAGAAAAGGTCCTGTTTGAGAACTGTGCACATCTTGTGAGAATAAGTGATAAGCAAACTGTCAGCTTTGCTCCATCCAGATTTCACAAAGAGAAAAAGTTCAAGGGAGTATAATATCCATGATAAACTATCTCTGAGGCAGACATGATAAAGATGATGAAGAGAACGAAGAAAGGAAAACAGTTTCACAGATAAGCACCCCGTGTACATTTTCTTCTTATTATTAAAACCTCAAAACAACAGATTTTATAAGAATGCCTTAGGAAGGCCATTCCCCATAGTTTTGAGTCTTTGGAGGCTAAAATTCAAACAAAACCATTTTCAGAAGTTAGAGATGAAGGCTTTGGGGATCTGCCTGAGCCGTTAACCCTGAGGATGGAGTTCCTTCTGGAAACATATTGTCAGAAACGTCTGCCTGAATGATGTTCTGCTGTGCACCGAACAATGAGGGATATTATCCAACCGGCTGGCTGGACAGGAGTGTTTATTAAGCATCGTAGGATGAAGGAGAGGAATCCCAGGCGCCCTCAGGCGCTGCAGTGCTGAGAAATTATTACTATTACCCAGAAAAATGTCAGCAGTTAAAGTTGGGAGACTCACATTTATAATAATAAAATAGTAGCAATGTTCCATTTCTGGTGGATAACGTTTCAGGTTCATTCTTAGATCCTGGAAGTCTGGTCAGGACGCTGATGGTTGCCTTGGCCTCCTCAGGGCCCTGGGCTCTGCTGACGGGGGTGTCAGCACAACGGAGAGCGCTGGGGGCCCCAAGCACGTGGGGGCTAGGCTCGGGGCACAGATGGGCAAATGCCACCTGATATCCACATTTTACAGATGGGGAGACCTCAAAATGAGACTCAGAGACAGTGTGGCACGCCCAAGGTGACACAGCCAGTCAGAGGCTGAGTCGAGGCTGGAGCTCTGATCTCAGCTTTGACCCCCGGAGGGGCTTCCTGGGGCAAAATGTGGCTCCCCTTGGTCTGGGCTGGGAAGCCAGCCCTGGGCCCCGGGGCTCCTTCCTGTGATTTCTCGGGTCCTGTTTCCAACAGCCTTTCTGTTGTGAGCTCAGAATCTGTGAATCCAGTAAATCTCTTCATTTTATCGTCAGCCTGAACCCACCTCCACACGCCCCCTGGGGGAAGGGGACCCCACCTGACTTCTCACTCAGAATTGCTGTGTCTCTGTCTCAAGCCCAAGGGTCAAACACGCCATCCTTTTTCCCTTTACGTGCCACTCCCCTTCCAGACGTTTCCTGCTCCACCAAGGGTGCTCCCTGTCTGCCACATCTCAGACCCCGGCAGCCCCCTCCGGACCCCACTCTCATGGAAGCGGGGCTGCAGTTTGTCAGAAAGAAACCGGCAGAAACTTAGAAAGTCGACAAGGCAAATAAGAGGGGAATGAGGTGGCTGGAGAGTCACCTCATCCAGAGGGGCAGTGATCCTGCCCCGAACCCATCTCATGGCCTTTATCAGTGTGAATAGCCAGCGAGTCTCTCCCTTCGGGACCAGCATGGAACAATTCTGGGGACAGGAGGGCTTCGCATAGAGAATTATTTAGTCAAAACTCATGGATGAAACGAGGAAGCATGGCTGGGGCCCAGGCAGAGGGGACTGTGGTCCAGGGATTGAGAAATGGGCCTCTCCAGATGCCACTTGGATGCGAGCCAGTGCCTTCAAGGACAACAACTAGGTCAGATAGACTGGGCACCTACATGCCACGCTCTGTTCCAATGCCTTATATATACCTACTAATAAATCCTCATCATAACCCTGCGAGCCAGGAACTGTTACCAGCCTTATGCTACACAACAGAAAACTGAGCACAGAGAGGCCAAGTAACTTGCCTAAGGTCACACAGCTGGCAAGTGGCAGAGCTGAGATTCGAACTCAGATCAGCCATCTCCAGCCCCGCAGTTAATCATTCATTACAGGACGTTGTTTCTCTTGACATCGCCTCCACAGAATTGTGTGGCGGGAAATGATTGCCCCAAACTTACGCTTATGGTTGAGTCTCATAGCCAGACCCAGGACTTCCCACAAGGCTCCCTTATCATTGTTTAATTTTTAGACATTTTATTGTTTAATATTTTAATATATTTATAAAAGATAATATTTTAAAATTTTTAGTTATTACAGTGTCTGTAGGAAGTCTTGCTTTGGTCATTCCCGGTGTCCCATTTTCCACTGGCCACTTCACTGCAGCCTGGCCAGGGGTCTCAGCTCATGACAGGCTGGGAGCTGGGAGGCCGAGAGGCACCTTCGCTCACCAGGGAAGGCATCGGGGTGTGACCTCTGAGCCCCCTCTTGGTGGTGACGGGGGAGTGATGCAGCTTCCTGAGCTGGCAGGCAGCAGTATTCCCGGCCGACCCTGCGCCCGTGTCCGTCTGCCCAGGCCCTGATGCTTCCCACGTGGTGGTGAGCGGAGGACACAGAGGGACAGCCATCCTCTGAGGAGCATCCTTCTACCTCTGCTCTCCACTCCTCCAGACTGAGCTCTCCCAGGCCAGCCCTGTGCCTGGCACTTTCCTGGGTCCCCAGCACAGCAAAGCGGTTCCAGGAAGCTGAGTGGGAGCACTTCAAGAGGAAGAAGGCTGGGGACAGGATTCAGCTCAGACCCATCGCGTCCTGCACTGGACCTCTGAATGAACTCTCCGTGCCGGGACGGTGACCACACACGTGCAGGAGTGCCAGAGAGAGCACCGGATCCCGGAGGAGGCCTCGTGTGTGCCTCGAGCACTAGGCTGACCCCCCACTCCTGTCCTCGAGCCAAGATTCCCCACCAAGGGAAGGGTACTCGACAGTCTTCCTGGCCAGGTGTACCTTCGCTGGCAGGAGGTAATCAAAGAACCAACAGGAGAGATTGCCAACGGTTTCCCACTCTTTCCCTCCCCTCCTCTCTGCCCTTCTCCCATCCCAGGAAAAAGGCAGGAAAAGACGAGACACCAGTGTAGGAATTCTGAGCATTAGAACTCCTTGCCCATCCCTGTGGTCTACACACTGCACCCAGCTTGTATCACCAAGTGAGGCTCCCCCATTGGTGTGCCCGGTCCTGTGCCCGGCTGGACAGAACCAGAGAGAGAAGGGAGAAGGCATGAGCTCCGGAGTCACTGTCCTCAAGGAGTCACTCATTCGTTTATTCATTCATTTGTTCACTTGTTCGATTATTCATTCCACACGCAGTCCCAGGTGGCACCTCTGTGTCAGGCCAGGTGTGGACAATCAAAGAAAGAGCCGTTAGCCAGGTTGGAGGGCAGACATGGAAACTGGACCATAGGACAGTGTGGGAAGGTGCAGGGGAAAAGAGGAACTAAGGGGGATAAAAGCACTTTCAGCTCACGCCAATTGAGGATTAGCGCGTGCCGGGCATCATCTCCTCTGATTCCCTCAAAACCCCTTTGAGGTTTGTAGATGAGCATCTTCAAGTAACAGGTGAAGATGCTGGGGCTCGGAGCAGTTACAGGTGGGCGTTTGCATAGGGTCGCCTGCATGGGCTGCCATAACGACATACCACAGACGGGGTGGCTCAGACAACAGACCACCTGTCTCATGGTCCTGGGGCCAGAAGTCCCACATCAAGGTGCCAGCCAATTCCATTCCTGGTGAGAGCTCTCTTCCTGGCATGTAGATGGCTGGCCGCCTTCTCACCGTGTCCGCTCACGGTGGAGAGAGAGTGAGAGACCTTGAGAGAGAAAGGACGTTCTGATGCCTCTTCTTATAAGGACGCTAATTCTATTGCATCAGGACCCCAGCTTTATGACCTCGTTTAATCTTATCTCCATAAGGCCCCGTCTCCAACACAGTTGCACTAGCGGTTAGGGTTTCAACATGTGAATTTTGGGGAGACACAATTCAGTCCATAGCACTCACGCTGCGAGCAGTAGGGGAGGGGGGAGTCCAGCCCAGGTCCGTCTGGCTCTGGGCTCTCACCTGCTCTGGTCGTTGCAGCCACCTCCCCCTGCATCCCCCTGGGGGCGTCCGGGAAGCTGCATGGAGGAACTTTGCATTGAGCTGGCAGTTAGAGGGTGCGTAGGAGTTCACAGGGAGACAAAGTGGGGTACAAGCACAACATTACAAAGTCAGTGAGGCTTAGAAAAAAGTGGCTATCTTGCTGTCCACGATTCTGGGAAGCTGGGCAATCTTGCGAAGAGTCACTTGCACAGAAACAGGCCTGGGCCAGCGTCGCTTCCTCTTTCTGCCCCTCCATTTCCTAACGACGTCAGCATAAATAGGAAGCGTGAGAGGCGCTCTGCCCCCGGGAGACTCCAGCAGCAGGCTGGTCTGTCCAGCGCAGAGAGGTATGGCCCGGCTTTCGGGGGCAGGCTACGGGTGGGGCGGGGAGCGGGGGCCGCATGGGCAGCCTGGGATGGAAGGGCCAGGGAGGGCCTGGGGTTGAGTGGGCAGGGGAGCTCCAGGGTCTGGGGAGGTTAGGGCTTGGCCACTCAGCCAGGCATTGGAACTAGGGGGTGGAGGACAGAGCTCTGGACTCAGATATCTGTGCTGTCCCCTGGTTTGCCACTGAGATGTTGTGACAGTGAGAATGTTCCCCCTCCACTTTGGGCTTCTGTCTCCCTATCTTTAGAATAGGGTATTAGACCTGACAGTCCCTGACACACGGCTTTAAAGGTGTATGTTTGTGTGTGTGGAGGTACGTGAGTACACATGAGGGGTGTGGGGGCAGAGGAAGAGGGATGCAGAAGGTGGTACCTGGAGATCTGCTCCATTCAGACTCAAAGCTCAGTGTGGCTCGGTAAGCTCAACTTAGGAGCTAAGAAGGGTTGTCTCTTGCCCAGATGACCTTGTCCAAGGGCATTGACTGTCCTTGAGCACCAATCATTCTTTTCCCCCCAAACATTGTATATTGACCTTGCACCCTCTAACTCTGCTAAATTCACTTGGTTCTAATAGCTTTTTTGGGTAGGTTCCTTAAGGTTTTCTGTGTACATGAGTATCATCTGTGAATAGAGGCAGTTTTATTTCTTCCTTACCAATAGGCATGCATTTTACTTCTTTTTCTTGACTGATTGCGTTGGCTGAGACCTCCAGCAAACGTTGAATAGCAGTGGTGAGAGTGGACATTCTTGCCTTCTTACTGATCTTTGGGGGAAAGCAGTTGTAGCTTTTTCATAGATGTCTTTTATTGGGCTGAATAAATGCTTTCGTATTCCTACTTTACTGGCAGGTGTTTCGTTTTTCTTGTATCATAGATGGGTGTTGAATTTCATCAAGTGCTTTTTCTGTGTATATTGAGATAATCATTTGCTTTTTCTCCTTTAGTCTGTTAATGTGCTAAATCACATTGACTGATTTTCAAATGTCAGACCAACTTTGCCTATCTGGTGTAAACCCCACATTATCCAATTGTCTTATCTTCCTTATATATTGTTCGATTCAACTTGATAATATTTTGTCATGGATTTTTATGTCTACATTCATGAGCAATATTGATCTGTAATTTTTTTTTCTTGTAGTGTCTTTGCTATAAGGGTATTAACGGCCTCATAAAATGAGTTGGGAAGTGTTCCCACCTCCAAGTTTGTGTAGAATTCGTATTATTCATTAGCACTCATTGGTGAAGCCACCTGGGTGTGGCATTTTCTTTGTGAGAAGGTTTTTAATTATAAAGTCAACATTTTAAACAGATACAGGCTTATCCAAAATTTCTAATACTTCTTGAGTTAGTTTTGACAATTTGTGTCTTTTAAGAATTTTTTCCATTTTATCTAAGTTGACAAAAACATGGGCATAAAGTTGCTCGTAATATTTTCTTATTATCACTTTAATGTCTGTAGAATCTGTAGTGATGCCTGCTTCTTTCCTGATACTGGTAATTTGCGTCTTCTCACTCTCTTTTTTTTTTTTCTTGATTAGCCTGGCTAGAGGTTTATAAATTTCATTGATTGAAAAAAGAAAATAGCATTTGAATTTCCTCTAATTATTCTTGTTTTCTATTTCATTGACTTCTCTTATTTTAATTATTTCCTCCTTTTACTTATTTGTGTTTAATTTATTCTTTTTTTCTTGCATCTTAAGTTGGCAGTTTAGATCATCAGTTTTATACCTTTCTTCTTCTCTGAGATAATCAATTAAAGCATAAAATTTTTCTCTAAATACTGTTTCTGCTGCATCCCTTTTCACTTTTTTCAGTTCAAAATATTTCTGATGTTTCTTGTGACTTTTTCTTTGACCCAAGGCTTATTTAGGAAAATCTGTTTTCCAAATATTTGGGGATTTTCCAGGTATTTATCTATAATTGTTAGTGACCTCTAATTTGAACAGAAGACACTATATATGATTTCAACTCTTTTAAATCTATTTAGTCTTGTTTCCTGACATAGAATATAATATATCTTGGTGAATGACCACGTGGACTTGAGAAGATTGTTTATTCTGTTGTTGCTGGTGAATATTCCACAAATGTCAATTAGGTCCAGTTGGTTGATAGTATTGTTTTAGTCTTTTCTATTCTTAGCAACTGTTTCACCAATTACTGAGAGAGGACTGTAGAAATATCCATCTATAATTCTAGATTTGTCTATTTCTCATTTCACTTTTTTCAATTTTTGCTTCATGTCCTTGAAGCTCCCTAGTGAAGTACATACTTATTTTAGTTTATGTTTTCTTGATGAACTGACCCCTTTTGCATTATGAAATGTCCATCTTTGTCCCAGATAACAATCTTTGTTCTGCTGTACGTTGATATTAATATAGCCACACCAGCTTTCTTATAATCAGTATTTGCATAGTATCATGGTATAGCTTTTCCTATCACTGTACTTTTAACCTTTCTGTGACTTTGAAGTGGTTTCTTAAAGACATCATTTTGTTGGGTCTTGTTTGTCTAAATCTGTATATCCAGTCTCATAATCTGTGCCTTTTAATTGTAGTGTTTGTGCCATTTACACTTATAATTGTCATAGCTATGGTTGTTTTTAAGGCTATCATCTTGCTGTTTTTCTTCTACTTGTCCTATATGTATTTTATTCCTTTCTTCCTCTTTTCTTGCATTCTTTGGCTTTAATTGAACTTCTTTTAGGGTTATATTTTATCTCCTTTATTGGCTTGCTTTATTTAAAAAAATTTTTTTAGTAACTACTCTAAAATAGTATTTCTCAACTGAAGTGATTTTGCCCCTTAGGGGACATTTAGTAATGTCTGGACAGATTTTTGGTTGTCACAACTGGCAGAAGAATGGAATGCTACTGGCATCCAGTGGGCAGAGGTCACAGATGATAGTAAGCATCCTGCAATGCACAGGACAGCCCTCCACAATAGAGAAACCCTGCTGTACATGTTCAATGGGCAGCTATAATTTATCATAGTTTAGCTTCAAATTATATTTTACGATTTCACATGTAATGTAAGAATTTACATCAGAATATTTCCACTTCCTCCTTTTGCCTCTGAGCTATTGCTGTCACATTTTTACTTCCATAATATTATAAGCCCTATGATGCCTTGCTGTGATTTTTGCTTTAAATAATCAATGATCTTTTAAATTAAAAAGGAGAAAAAATAGTTTATATTTACCCATATTTATCATTTTTGGTGCTCTATCTCTTTATGTAGATTCACATTTCCATCTAGAATCATTTTGCCTCATCCTAAAGAGCTTCCTTTAACATTTCTCATAGTGTAGGTCTGTTGGCAATGATTCCCTCAGCCTTGGTTTGTCTGAAATGTCTTCATTTCACCTTTGTTGTCAAAAGATATTTTCACTGGATATAGAATTCTAGGTTGGCAGGGTTTTTTTTTCACTAGTACCTTTAATATTTCCTTCCATTGTCCTGTGGTTGTCATAGATTTTGATGAGAAGTCGGCTATCAGCCTTACTTTTGTTACTATGTATGTAATGTCTTTTTTCTCTGGCTGCCTTGAAGATTTTCCTTTTATCACTGGTTTTCAACAGTTTAACTACTTGCTACTCATTAGTTAGCAAGTTCTTTCATTTTTTCTAATTTTTTTTAAGTTATACATCTTACTTTGTACATACAGAAGAGTACAAAAGCTTACAGTTACCATTTCAGAAAAATAATAAAATGAACACGTGGCTACGCATCACTCACGTTAAGAAATGTATTCCTCCCACAAATATGCACTGAGAATTCTTCTAAGTAATGAGATGCATCAGTGAAAAGAGAAGACAAAAAATGTTTGCCCTTCTGGAACATGTGGGGAGAGAAAAATGATGGAAAGAAATGGAGCTAACGGAGAGGGAGAAATAGCAAACACAAAAAATAAGTGTTGTATAGTGTGTTAGAAAATAATGTGTGCTCTACTGGGTAAGGAACACCAGGGTTTGGAGGAGGCTGGAGGAGGGTCGAGGTATGTCTCACTGAGCAAAGAATTGGAGGAGGTGAGGCAATTAGGCACGTGGATATTGAAGGGAAGAATGCCCCAGTCAGAGGGAACAGCCAGAGCAAAGGCTCTAAGGGAAGAGCATGCCTGGAGCGTTTGAGGAACGCTCAGGAGGCCAGTAGGGCTGGAGCACAGTGACCTAGGAGGGAACAGCAGGAAAGGAGACAAAGAAGAAATAGGGGGCAGATTTTGTAAGCCGTTGGAAGGACTCTGCTTGTATGCTCCCTGTAATGGGAGAATCAGTGCCTAGTTTTTATCAGAGGATTGACATCTGTTTATGGCTTCCGCCTTGTGAATAGATGGTGAGGGGAGGTGAGGATGGGAACAGGAAAATCTGTTAGGAGGCTTTCCCACAATTCCAGATGAGATATGATGATGACTTGGACCAACGGGTTGCCAGTAGGGATGGAAGGAAGTGGTTGTTGGCATGGGTGAGATCCTGGTCAGAGTAGACAGAATGGGTGGATGGGGCTTGGGGATGCTGAATGCAGACAACTCTGAGGGAGTTTACTGAAAAGATGGGAAGAGAAATAAGGTGCAAGATGGCGGGAGAAAGTGGGACCAAGAAAAAGTGTTTTTTAAAGATGGAAGAAATTACAGCACTGGTGTAAGCTGATGGAAGTAATCCAGTAGAGAGGCCCAAACTGATGCTATCGGAGAGAGAAGGAGGGGGGATTTCTGGAGCCGTGTCCTTGAGGAGGCAAGCATGGGTGGATCCTGTGCAGTAGTTGGGGGGGTGGCTTTGGACAGGAGGATGGAGAGTCCATTGGTGGCAACAGGCAAGGGCACAGAGTGTGTGGGTCATGAGACGTCTGCAGATGCTGGTGATGAGAGCCTGTGGGGCTTTCTGATCAGTTTTCCCAGGGAGGGAGAAAGCAGGTGGAGGCTGAGAGTGAGAATGGGTGCAGTGGAACTGGAGGTGTGAGGGGAGAGGAGCAGGTGTGAAACCCCCTCCCGGGAGATGGGAAGAGCAACTGGACCAGGGCAGCGTCGGGTGGGGGGTCTGGCAACACGTCTGGATCACTGTCAAGGATTTAAAGCGAGACCAGTTGATGTGGTTTATTTCGGGTGTGCAGGGACAGCTAAGTGGAGAGTTGGAGTCAGCCACAAAGTTGTGGTTTGCCAAGATGGAGAGACAGAGGTGGGAGGGCGTTGAGGACAGATACTTATCAATTTCTGTACCCGGAAACCCTGCTTCCTCCTTGCAAACCCCATCTCCATCACGTCCTCCTTCCTACCCCCTTTCCCAGGCAGGAGATAACTGCTGTGCCGAATTCTTTGTTAATCTTTCCCTGGTTTTTCCTTAAAGGGCTGCCTTTAAAGAAATGTATTGCTAAACAAGAAATTATTAATCGAATTCTGGAAAACTGGGATGCAATCACAGACCCGGCTGGTAAGGGAAGGACAGTATTCCCACTGTCGGACAGAGGCTCCCAGGAGAAGGAAGCCAGACAGAGTTTCTGGGTCAGGGACCAGCTCCAGCTCCCCCAGGGTTTACAGGAGCCCTCGTGGGGCAGCTGGTCCCCACGTGGTTGTCCCAGAGCCTGGGTGCGGGTGTGAGTTTTGTAGGTTTCAGAAATTTTGAGGAAGAAGAGAAGCTGAGACGCCTGACTCTGCTCTGCTTGTAACAGATCAGGGAAGGCCAGCGGCTCAGCCTCCTGCAGGGGAGAGGGAGCGCCCGGGCGACGTGGGAGGGGGAGCAAGCACACGGAGTCATGGTGTTGGCTGAGTGGGGCCCAGGCTGTGCTTGTGTATCCTCGAGACCTAGGAGACGAAAGGCTCCGTGTGAAGGAGCTGGATCCCCAAAGCCCACCCACCCAAAACACACGTGTCAACCCCGCAGCTGACTCTTCGAACACGCAGCACTCACACCAACACCGGGGTGACTGGTAGAAAGCTGCGGCTGAAGGGACCACCTGGGTCCACAGGAGGAGGCCCTCATCCAGGGTCCCAGCGGGGGCGGCAGCAGGGCCGGGGGCCAGGCCTCCTACTCCCCTCCCGTCAAGGCCTTCACCCCCTCACCCCCTCACCCCAGTCATGTTCATGCAGAAGAGAACGGTGGGGGCCTCAGCCTGTCCCATCTCTTTCTCCAGTCCCTGGGGGAGAACAGCAGTGGGTGGAGGACAAGAGCTGCTGAGATAGGCCTGGCCTCCGGGACAGCGAGGACCCTCAACCCCACCCACAGCCAGAACCCACCGGTGCCAGCCCCCTATTCATCTGAAGCTGACACAGACATGGCGCTGAACCAGCGGCTGCTCCCCGTCGCCCTGCTGGCTCTGTGCTGGGGGCTCAGTGTGGCAGGGGCCCAAGGTGAGCCTGAATGCTCCCTCTGCTTCTCTGTCCCCCTCCCCACTGCTGGGCCCCTGTCCTGAGGAAGCTCCCACACCCCAGCAGCTCCCATCTTCCCTCCCTCCCCCCTCCCTCCGCCCTCC
>NC_060285.1:11911057-11941724 GCF_021613505.1 Equus quagga
GGGGGGAGGGAGGGACGATGGGAGCCCCTAGGGTCTGGGAGCTTCCTCAGGACAGCGGCCCAGCAGTGGGAAGGGGTCAGACCAGGGCGGGGAGCATTCGGTCTCACCTTGGGCCCCTGCCACACTGAGCCCCCAGCACAGAGCCAGCAGGGCGACAGGGAGCAGCTCCCGGGTCAGCACCATCTTTAAGGTCAAGTCTGGATGAGAACGGGTCCGGCACAGGGTAGGTCCAGGTCTGAGCTTGTTTCAGGGTCCTCACTGCCCTGGAATCTTATGTTCCTCTCCGGCAGACGGCCAGGTCGGACCCATGTCATGGGTTCTTGCGCCTCCTCCTTCCAGAGCTGTGCTCCTTAGGCCTGGGGACGGAGGTGTCAGCTGAGAGCTGCCCCCTCCCCATCCTGTAGCCCCAGGGACTCAGACTGTGCTGTAGAGTGAAGCCAGGAGTGGCCTTGCGTGGGCTCCCGCCCCGCGGCTGCCTCGGCCTGATACCTGGGACAGTCCCTTCCCCTGAGTCAGGGGCTGGGGCGTGACTGAGAGAGAGATGCACTAATGACCTCTGAAGAAGTGGGTTCTCGCTGGGTCGAGCTTCGGGTACCCCTGGGCAATGCCCCGGCGAGGGGAAAGCCTGAGCGGGAGGCCTGGCATTTGATCTGTTCCCAGCTCCCCATGGGCCGCTCACCCACCCCTGCTTTGGGGTCGTTGGGTGTTGGGGGCCGGTGTGTCCTCCCCTGGGTGTGACCTCACTCATGTACGATCACTCACACACTTACTCTCACCCTTGGACCTGGTGCTGTCCCCGTCCTGCTCCCTTTAAAGTCACCCTCCCACACCATGTTCTGAATGCCGGTTCCCTTTTCCCCGCAGAAGGCTGGGGATTTCCTCTTTTCATTTTGTCCAGCCCTGGGAAGTACCCAGGAGAGCACAACAGATGGCCGTGGCTTCTTTCCTCCCCATTAGATTGTCTGAAACTCACTCAAGACGCACACGTGCACACACACGGGTGCGCACGCGTGCACACACTCACACCCAGAGCAGTGCTGTTGTGGTGGGAAGAGCAGAGCTCTGGGCTCAGCCAACCTGGCCTTCAGCACAGACTCTGCCCCTCCCATGCTCGTGACCTGGGCTAACGCACCAATGCTCCCTGCACCTTGCTCTCTGCGTCTGTAAAATGGGCACAGGTCCACCTAGCTCACAGGGTGGCTGTGAGGAGGACCACACGCGGCGATGTTGACAGAGCAGTCGGTCCGATAGGAAAAAGAGCAGGTTCGTTTGGAGTTGGGGGAGAGTATTTGTCCACTTTAGCGCCTGATGACGGGGGCAAGGCCGCGGGGTAGGCCAGGGAGCGTCTGTGTGGGCTGGTGCAGCTTGCTCTGCCCACCTGGGACCAGCCTAAAAGTTTAGAGCTTCTATTTGGATCTGACCATAAGTAGAAACACTACATGTGTAAAGAAAGCAATTCATCCCCAAATAAGTGATAGGTTGAACACAATTCCAATCAAAATCTAACAAGATAATTTTGCAAGAATTCAGAAGAAAAAATATATATATGAGGCCAGTTCATGAGATTTTTAAAGATAAGGAGGCTCTACCCCAATAGCAAAATTTATTACAAAGATCTGATAAGTAAAGCAGTTGTGTTGTTGTGTGCGTACAAACACACAAACATATACGCAGAGGATGGATCAGTGGCCATACTGACCAGACAAACTCTATTTTACCCCAAATGTACTGTATGATGAAGGAGAAATCATGAATAAATGTGAAGTGGTGGAATCATAAAAAGTGCTAAGATAATTGGGTAACAACGTAAACACAGCAGCCCAAGGCCCTATCTCATGCCAGTCCCCAAATACCAGGCTAATTAAAAATTCAAATGTAAGAAGTCAAATCGTATTAAACTTGCAGACCATAGAAGCAAATACTTTTCAACTGTTTAAGCTTAAAAGCAGTGGAAAAAAAATCAGAGAGACAAAGGCTGGCAGATAGTACATAAAAGCAAAATCTTCTGTACTTTAGAAAAATAGTAGAAGCAAAAAGCTAAGGACAAAGGGCAAAAAAAAGAAAAGCGCCAAAATTATGGAGAACAGATTATTATCTTTACATCATAAACGGTTAAAACAAATTAGTGTCATCAAAGGACACAAGCATGAAATTTACGTGCACGCAGAGAATTCGTGTCGGCAGCTGACAATTATTAAGTGCTCACTGTGAGCCGGGCGCTGTTCAGACCTTAACACATCCATGTGTAGGTTACTGTTAGAATCTCCGGTTTGCAGATGAGGAAACAGAAATAGGGACATTAAATAAATGGTCCACGATCCTCGACTGGAAAGGGACGGACTGGGGTTGAATTTCCCCACTGTCGGTGTCATGCGTGTCCGTTTTGCCATATGCTGTCTCAAAAGACACTTCTGTGGACACGCACAGATACAGCAAACACAGAACAAAACTTTAAGACATTTAAGTTGGCAGCCTCAGGGAGACTTGAGACATCAGAGCCGTTTAAAAGAACAAATAAACAGAGTTCTTTGAATTTGAAGGTATGAGATCCATAATCAAAAAACAAATCTCAATTACGGGTCAAATCACAGAATGAATGCTACAAATGATGCTGTTACAAAGGCAGATGTTGAAGACAGAGCAAATGGGCGAGGAGGTGGAAAACCTTAGAGAAAAGCTGAGGCCCGGAACAGGCGTCCAGGAGCTCCAGCCTCGATCGTGGGAGCCGGCAGTGAGGCTGTGGGTGGAAAGCAGAGGACAAAGAGAATTGAGAGCAGGAATGACAGACAGTGTCAGCTGCCTAGCTGTCCCCTTCCTCCTTGGTGACAGAAACTCAGGTTTTAGCTGGGCTTATTGCTGCACAGAATAAGAGATTATATTTCCCACATTCTCCTGTAGCTAGGTGTGGTCATGTGACTAAATGGGGTCCAAGGAGATGCGAGTAGAAGCACTGGGTGTGCCTTTCAGAAAAGGCTGCTTTAAAGGAAGTTGGCTCAGGTAGAAAGGGTCCATTTTTGCCCTCCTGCCTTTTCTCTTTTTTCCAGCCTGCAACTTGGAAGTGATGGATGGAGCTCCAGCAGCCATTTTGGACCATAAGTTTACGTCCAGGAGGGGAGCCATATACAAGGATAATACAACAGAAGAAGAGGAACTTGGATCCCTCTTGCTGCTGTAGAACTACCGTACCAGCCTGAGACGGCCTATCTCTGGACAACTGTTATGTGAGGGAAAAACAAATGTGTATTGTTAAGCCACTGTTGTTTGGGGATTTTCCATGTGCAACCAAACAGATGGAATTGGAAATAGAAGAAAATCTCAGGGAGCTTACAAGGAGAGAGTCCACTAACTGAAGAGAAAGATTCATTTTTAATAGTGCCAAACCCAGTCATACACTGGTGAATTCTCAGTCATCCAAGAACAAAAGCATAATCCTAGAAGCTTCCAGAAGGAAACAAACAGGTTATTTTCAATGGAACAAGGGTCAGGTTGGCAAGACTTTCTCACAAGCGACCCAGAACTCTAGATAGTGCTGTCTTGAAAATACTGAGGGAAAATATGTTTAAACCTAGAATAATAAAAAGTCAAGCTTACTTTGAAGTTTGAGGGCAAAAAAACACACAACATTTTAGAAATGTAAGGAGAAAGAAAGTTTTTCAGATCTTTTCTGAAAAAATTACTCTCAGATTTATTTCAGAAAAAAAAAATGTCCAAGAAAGAGCTAGCGTGTGATACTGGAATCAGGCATGAGAAAAGAAACCAATAAGACTTGTAGTTAAGTAAAGAAGAAGTTTTACCGTATAAAGTGAAAATAAATAAATACATGATAGCAATATTGAAGTAAAACTCAGATGATTTTATCGTGGGAGGTGGTGGTGAGGCTGCGGGTGGAAAGCAGAGGAGAACTGAAAGCTTGCAAAGATCTCGCGTTGTTTTGAAGAAGCATTTATAGGTTAAGCCCAAATGCTAATGGAAGATATATATTAAATATGCATGTTAAAAATATAAAGGTTAAAAATCACTAAGAGTGAGAGCTAAGCACTGAGCAAGAGGATGACGGGGAGAGGCAAGGGAAAAGGAGAGCGAAGGAGAAAAGAGAAGAGAAAAACCTAACGCCTTCTCGCGCAAAATAAACACGCACACCCAAATTCTCAAACTCGTGAAGAAATTTAACAGTAGCAATAAAAACTGGAAATGCAAAACACAAATTCGTTCCAGACAAAAACAATTTCATAGGACAATCTGACAAAGACTTTAATAGAAGAATGCAGCCTGGTCACATTGGGATTATTCCAGAAACGGATGGAGAGCCATTGAGAAATCTATTTATGATGAAAGGAAACAGATCAACAGATTAAAAGGAAAAAAAGGGTGAGTTTATCTTGACAGACGCTCCTAAATATTTGATAATACAAAAGGCATTCCTGATTAAACAAACAAACTTCAGCAAAGGAAGAAAGGTTGGGATTTCTGGGTATCTACTGGAAATCTGTTGCAACATTGGAGTCAAAGGGAAATCTTAGTGCCGTCCCTGTCAAAGGCACAGACAGGAGAATGCTGTCTGCTACTGTCATCTCCAGCGGCCACTCCTTCTCAATAATCTCTGAATCCAAGTTCCAAAGGATTTTTAACAGGCTTGATAAACTGATTCTGGATTATAACAAACCAAACATGAGAGACTTGCTCTATTAGCTAGAAAATAGTGAGGCATATAATAGTGGACAGATGGAACAGAAGACAGTGAGAAAAATAACCAAGTAGGAATTTGGGAAGTAATAATGGAGTTTCAAGTCACTGAAGTAAAAGGATGGGCTGCACACGTGTAATTAATGATATCATGACAATCAGCTGATAATGTTTCTTTTTTTGAGGAAGATTAGCCCTGAGCTAACATCTGCCGCCAATCCTCTTCTTTTTTTGCTGAGGAAGACTGGCCCTGAGCTAACATCTGTGCCCATCTTCCTCTACTTTATACTTGGGATGCCACCACAGCATGGCTTGACAAGCGGTACGTAGGTCCACACCCGGGATCTGAACCCTCGAACCCTGGACCACCAAAGCTAAACGTGCAAACTTAACAGCTGTGCCACCAGGCCGGCCCCTGATAATTTTTTTAAGTTAGATTATTACTTTACACGCTACTCCACCCTTCCAAATTCTAGACAGATTAAAGATCTAAAAGCCAAAACTAAAATGATAAAAGCATTAAAAATGTTTCTTTAATCTTAGAAGTTGAACAAGACACCAAATCCAGAAATCTTAAAGTAAAAAGTAATGACAGATTTGACTTAAAGCAATTAACACATTTTTATACGACGCAAGATATCTTAAACATGGTAAAAAAAAGACAAGTGATAATCCGGAAGAATATATTTTCAACACGTGAAAATAAATTGCTAATACACATAATAAATGAATCACCCAAAGTTAATTCGTAGAAGACAAAGAACCCATCAAAAAATGGACAGAGGAGATTTTCACGCACATCAGAAGTAAGAATCAGATAATTTTCATCCATTACATTGGACACAATTAAAAGATTGCTCGTTTTCCTAAAGGGAAATTGGCCTTTTTGTGCACAACCATGGGGTTGTGCGTTAATTCAGCTGCTTTGAGGATGATCTCATGATATCTACTAAAATTTTAAACCTGCAAAATCTCTTGCCCAGCAATTCTGCTTCTAGGAATCTGGGCTGCAGAAACACTTTCATAAGTGTGGAAAAATTGGAAACAACCTAAGTGTCCATCCATATGGGATTTGGTGAATCATTGAGTGTCCATACCAATAAATGCCACGTATTTCTTAGGGTTAATCAGTAAGTTAAATCAATGTGTATTATTGTGGAAAGTTGTCTGAAATATAATATTAAATGAAAAAACAAGTCGTAGAACAGTATGTGTGTTATAATTCCATTTACATACAAAGAAAAACTGTATACTTATATCATGCTTAGAAAATGTTCTGGAAGCATACATATGGTAAAAAGAGTGCATGTGGGGCTAGGGCATCAGGATGAATGAGACTTTATCTTTTATGCTGCGTAATTCTAGATCATTCTAATTTTCAATGAAGCAGATATCCATGTATTTACTTGATTAATATTAAGTAACTCACAAAATATCCTGCGGTATTGGTGGATACAGCACTCCGTAAGTAAAACTGATGAATGAAAACAAGAGTGACCAAAAGCTAATGGGATAGATTTTACTCGTTATAAAACTATTAGAAAGCAGGAGAGATGGCCAGTAGAGAAAATTAGAATCCGGTTATGCAAAAAGATAACAGCAGGGCGTTTGATGACTAAAAATTGCACACATGCGACGCAACTTGCCACTGGCGCCTTGTACTCCAATTCAGACCCATAGAAACACCTGCCCTCCCATCCTCAGGGCAAATGCACACACCTGCACACAGCCTGATGCAGACACCCCCAGATGCCCACCCACCCAGACAACAGACTTGGGTACAGAACGAGCCCAAACCCCACTAAGCAACAGCAGTTCAGGGCGGAGTGCGATAGTGAAAAACCCTTCCCAGAGCAGGAGTAATATGTCCTGGGCGAGGGACTTGGCCCTCCTCAAATTCCAAAGTCAGTTTCCCAAGCTCCCCAAGCTCTGGGCTGGAGCACAGCAAGGCTCCAGGCCTCACCTTCCGCCTCCAGGCTCTCTGCCTCCCTGCATCCCTGTGGACATCCACGCATGCATGTGCGTGCGCACACACACACACACACACACACACACTCTCTCTCCTTCTAAACCAGGATGTCATGACCTATCGGTGCTGTTCCCACTCCAGAGACGAGGAGACAGAAGCCCAGGGCAGGAGAAGACACTCTCACCAACACCTTAGTGACAAAGCAAAGACAGATGTCTGACTCCCAGCCTGAGCTCCCCTCCACCTCAGGCGACCTCCCTGTTGTCAGTAAAGCTGGATCCTGCCAGTGAGGCCCAGCCTCCCCAGCTCTTCACACAGCAGCCCGGCAGGTCCGCACCCCCTGCTGTCTCCTCACCCACTGGCTGCCCAAGGAGTCTGGGCTTAGGTCTTCCCAAGAGGCAAAGCTCTAACCTCCCCGGGCCCCAGAGCTCCCCTGCCCACTCAACCCCAGGCCCTCCCTGGCCCTTCCATCCCAGGCTGCCCATGCGGCCCCCGCTCCCCGCCCCACCAGTAACCTGCCCCCGAAAGCCGGGCCATACCTCTCTGCGCTGGACAGACCAGCCCTTCTGCTGCAGTCTCCAGGCGGCAGAGTGCCTCTCACGCTTCCTATTTATGCTGACGTCGTTAGGAAACGGAGGGGCAGAAAGAGGAAGCGACGCTGGCCCAGGCCTGTTTCTGTGCAAGTGACTCTTCACAAGATTGCCCAGCTTCCCAGAATCGTGGACAGCAAGATAGCCACTTTTTTCTAAGCCTCACTGACTTTGTAATGTTGTGCTTGTACCCCACTTTGTCTCCCTGTGAACTCCTACGCACCCTCTAACTGTCAGCTCAATGCAAAGTTCCTCCATGCAGCTTCCCGGACGCCCCCAGGGGGATGCAGGGGGAGGTGGCTGCAACGACCAGAGCAGGTGAGAGCCCAGAGCCAGACGGACCTGGGCTGGACTCCCCCTCCCCTACTGCTCGCAGCGTGACCTTGTGCAAATTACCTGCATGTAACTTTGCCAGATCTCAGGACCCCCAACTGTTATTTACTTACAAGCATCTACAGACATGGAAGGGCCAAAGGATTGAGGGAACCAAAGCATGCTATGCAGCAAGGCCTTAGCTCAGAGCCTGGTGCACGATAACCCCCATGTGTGGCCAGTATTATTTTGACTCCCCTCGTGTCCTTTTGCCTTGCATCTCCCCACACTGCCCCATGGTCCTCAGTGTTCACGGCTGTCTTTTCCCAACCCTGCCTTGTGTGTGGCTCACATTTCTCTCTCCAGCAACCAGTACATGCCCTGGCACAGAGGAGGCCCTTAGTGACTGCGTGTAGAATGAATGAATGAATGAACGAATGAGTGACTCAATGAGTAACTCCCTGAGCACGGCAGGGCTGGGGTTAAGGCAAAGTGAGGGAGGCACCCCTTGAGCGTAAAATTCAGGGAGGCAGCAAAACACTCAAGAATCAAGATACATAATATTTTAATGCAACATTGTAAAAAAATCAGAATTAATGCCCCAAATCCGGAATTAACAAAATAGGAAGTTTTAAATAAAGACAGGCTGAGTATCGGTGCCGTGTGCAGCCAGGTTGGAGCCTGAGGCAGAAAGAGAGAGCAGTGCTGTTTCCTCTGAGCAGACATGAGTGAGAGAGGAGGAGGATGCCTCCCAGGGCGGAGGGTCAGGGGCAGGGGCAGGGATGAGGGGCGCGCGGGGGCTGGGAACCTATAAAAAAGCCGCTGGACTTCTGGCCTGTCTCTGCTTTCCTCCTGCCAGGAAGGGCACGCCTGGCCTGGAACAGCTTGGAATGCCCCACCGGGGCAGAGAAAGCACCGGCTGGAGGGCAAAGCGGTGGCTGTAGGACGGGAGCTCTCTGGGGACACTCCTGCCGGTGTGCAGTCCCTTCCATCATAGACAGGTGGTGCGGGGTTTGTCCAGGGCTCGAGAGGAGGGAACTGAAGGGATGTGCAGGGTCTTTCTTCCTACTTAGGCGCTCCCATCCAGCCCGTCCTCCCTGAGCTCCTCTGTTGTGCTGGCCAGGCTGGGGGCTGGGGACCCCAGAAGGGGCCACACCCAGGCCTGGTCCCCAGGAGCCCAGTCGTGGGAGAGGCCCTCCCGGAGGTGAAGGTGGGCAGAGTTCTCCCGCCGTCTGCTCGGCCCACCGCTGGCCCGGGGCCCTGGCACCTGAGAAGGCCGACACCTGGGCTGGGCTGCAGGGACTTCTTCAGGTCTCGGGGGATTTCTACTGCCCTGAAGCTTGAAAAGCTCCCTCTTGTTGGCTTGAGAGCAGGCCTGACCCCCGCTACTGCCCATTGAGAGGCCCACGCCAGAGAGGACTCCGGTCCTGTGTGTAACTGTCAGGTCCCACGTAGGCCACTGCCATGCTTCCCGTGGCAGGCCTTGGGGGCGGCTGCCTTCCCACGCTGGCCCGGGCACACGCGGTGCATGGCTGTCTCTGAGGGAGTTGCGGTCAAGGACTCAGGCCCCTGACCCGTCATGCTCCTTCACATATTTGCATTCCTGGGCCTCTGATCTGAGGCCTTGGGCAGAGGCCTTCTTCAGGTGCCTCCACCGAGGCCTCCTTATGGTGGAAGGAGGGGACCCCTGAAGACACCTTTGCCCTCTCTGACTCAGCTCCCTGTACTTCCCCACTCCCAGCCACCCCACCCTCTCCCCACCCGAGAGTCCATAAGACAGCTCTCACCCAGTGACAGGACCCACATCTGTGCTGACGTGCTGTGCCGAGGGTCCCCCTGACCCTCAGCAGATACTCTGTTCTAGGGGGCACAGGGGGGACGGGGTGTCAGCACTCTCTCTGGGTTTTGCACTCGGCTTATCCCACAGCAGCGAGTGAGCAAGGCTTACCTCTCCCAGGTTTGGGCTTGTTGCTATAACTGGCTGCTCCCACGCCTGGCAGCTCGGCTCCCCCTCCCAGTGCAGCGGTCATCCCCCTTCGTCAGGTGGGCAAGGAAGCACCTCAGCCTCAGGGCTCCCTGTGTGACCAGGACTGCCAGGAGATGTGATGAGGACCCAGCAGTGAGGCGGCCTGAAATGGAATATCAGAATTTGACCCTGTTCGACTTTAAAAAATAAAGTTGCCAAAGATGTGAAAACGAACAAGCAAGCAACAAGAGCAAGTCAAGCAAGACAAAAGCTTACTTACCTTCCTGAGGGGCGCCTTTGATGTGGGTGAGCGATCCCACGGGGGAGACGGCGCGTGGCTCCCCAGTGTGGTCCTGATGAGGGGGTGGAGGAGGCGTGCACCCTGTCTAGTCTGAGAGAAGCTTGCTTTCTCAGCTCTGTGCCTCTTGCACAACTGCCTTGTGGAGCCTAGGTCCTCTCTGTCTGGGACTGATGAAGTTTTGCTCATTTAATTAAAAAAAATTCTCTACTGTGTTTGCATTTTAAATTATTTAAATTTCCACGCTTTAAAGTGCACAAATCTTAAGAGTACAGCAGAGAATATTGATACATCAACACACCCATATAACCACCATTGTGTCCCCTCCCCATCTCTCGAAGGTAACCACTACTCTGATTTCTTTCACTGTAAATTAGTTACATCCGTTTTTTTAAATTGTGGTAAAATACACACAACATAAAATTTGCTATTTTTACCACTTGTAAGCGTCCAGTTCAGTGGCATTACGTATATTCACATTGCCGTGCAGCCATCACCACTGACCAGCTCCAGAATTTTTCCATCATCCTGGACAGAAAGTCTGTACCCATTCATTCCCCATTCCCACCTCCACCCGGTCCCTGGCAACCATCACCCTACTTTCTGTCTCTATCAATGAGACCGTTCTAAATGCCTCACGTAAGTGGAATCAGACGCCAGCTGTCCTTTCGTGACTGGCTGATTTCGCTTACCATAGTGTCTTCACGGTTCATCCACCTGGTAGCCTGGGTCAGAATTTCCTTCTTTTTAAGGCTGAACAAGGTTCCATTGAATGGACATACCACAGTGTGTTTACCCATTCATCTATGGATGGACATTCTGGTTGTTTCCACTTTTCAGATACTGTGAATAACGCTGCTATGAACACTGGTGCACAATTGTCTAAGTCCCTGCTTCTGCTTCTTTTGAGAATGCATCCAGGACTGGAATTGACGATCACATGGTGCTTCTGTTTAAATTTTTGAGGAGCGGCTGTACTGAATGGTGCCTGGTTTTGAACTCACTTGTACGGCATCGCCCTATACTTGGTTGCATCTTAAGGGCTTCAATTAAAGAAAGTGATCGGCAAAGCCTTTCTGATTCCAGGATTGTCCACAAGCCTCTCTGTTCTGCTTGTCCATTCTGACTCAATCACACACACTTGGTCACCCCGTACCTGACTCTGAAATTCTGGCCCAACAACCGTCTGCAACTTCGGAGGTGCTGTTAAAAACACAGATTTTCGGCTTCCAGATTAAATGCGAGAATGCAGCAAAATCATAGACTATCTCTGTCAGGTACTAATCAAAATGAAGACAAAAATCTGTTACGAAAATTGCACAAAAATGTACCAGCAGCAGCTAAAGCAAGCAGTCGAGGGCATGGAAGTGAACTTGTGCTCTCGATTTTACAGTGCGAGTGTGAGGGGAGTCACAGAAGAGGCTGGCAGGCCGGCACAGGGTGCTTCTCTGCCCCTTCAGTCAGAAGCAATACTGAGAAAGAGGGTGAGTCAATAACCCCAACAGAAATACCCTTGGAGTGGAGAGAAGCCAGCTGAGGGGCGAGGTAACACCCTGCAGAAATCGGGGGGAAGGCCCCCAAGGCCCCTGCTCACCACCTGCATGGGATCAAAAGAATGTTAGGTCAGCCTCTGCCGCCCCACAGTGACTTCCCGCAGTGAGTCAAGGGCCCTGAGACAGGGCGAGATCTGTCACTTCAGTTGGCGTGACAACCTGGAGCCTCCGAGAGCCCCCTTTACTACAAAACCCCCAGATCCCAGATCAGCTTAGTCTTTAAACGCCTTGCTGGACTCGCGAGAGGTGAAGGAATTCTCACGGCCATCCCTTCTTTTCAAACAAAAGCCGAAAGCAAAAAATAAAATCAACAGAAATAGTGAGGCGAAACAGGAAACGTGATGTCGAATTTGCTCTCAGCGCAAATGCTGTTCCTGACCATCTGAAATGGAAGCCGTGGGCGCCCAAGAACGCGGGCAGTTGAAGTCGAGATTCTCGCCATGAACTCAGGGCCCTGGATGGGACTGAAATCGAGTCCAGAGCAGTGGTGTTGCCGCCTCAGCACAAACGAGTGCAAATCTCTCTGGAGGGAGCGTTCTCAATTTCCCATCTACAAGCCGAAAGCATCAATCACCAGACTCACGAGGAAAGGAGCCGCCACGGAGAGAGGAAACAGAAACAACAGACCATAGATATAGAGTCTCAAGAAACAAAGATACTGGAATAATCAGATGCCCGCTATAAAACAAATGTGTAAGAAAGAGGCGAAGTTTGTCGTCACTGTCTGTCCTAACCTCCTTCCCCCTAGCTTTTCTTTCTGCCTTTCTGCCTTCATTGTCCTCATGTAACAAGTCTGAATACACACAGAATGGTGGGTGGTCGTGGCTGGGAAAAAAATTCCAGAGATGACAGTGGAGCATTCACAGAAGTCATGCTGTGTCGCCGATGCCCTCGATGGCACAGAGGATGCTGTTGGGTGGAAAAGCAAAGACACACACATTCCGAATGAAACTCTCAGGAGCACCAGGAACCAAACGTGAGAAGTTTTAGGCACACGTCAACCAGTTCAGTTTGCCTCTAATTTCCTTCTTATGTAATCAATAGAACGAGGTAGGATAAAAAAACCCCTACATTTATGTGTCTAAAAGAGCTCTTAATAAGGATTAAAAATTCTAAATGAGAAGAATCACTTTGTCAGTTTAATTGGGAATATTTTTATTTCCCCAGTGGCATATAAAATAATAACGTCTTACAATTGGTGACATCTTAGATTCCATGGAATACAGTAAAATATCGACAAAAGGTAATAGGAGTAACGACCACGGATTGAGCATTGACACTACGGCCAGACCCCGAACCCTGAGCTTCACTCACACGATCTCTTCTCCTCACCACGTCCTTCAGGGAGTTGTTATTATTTTCACCTTACAGATGAAGAAACTGAGGCATCGAAGGTGAAATAACTTGTCGAAAGTGACATAGCTGGTCTATGGCAACACTGCATTTTTCCCTTTTTCCTTGTATTCCGAAATAATTCCAAAATGTGGAAAGTGTTAAGAATGGTCCAAAGAACCCCCATATGCCCTTTACGTGTACACCCCATTCGCGTTTCCATCCTTGTCTCAGTGCTGTCTTTTATGGCAAAGGATCCAGTCCAGAACCACACATCGCGTTTCATGGTGACCTCTCTCCAGCCTCCTTCAATCTGGAACATTCGCCTCAGTTCTCCTTGACCCCTTTGAAGCCTGAAGACAGGGCGCTTTCCAGAAAGTCTCTCGATTTGGGTTCGTCTGACGTTTCCTCATGATTAGACCCACACTGTGCATTTTTTGCCAGAATAACATAGAAGTGATGCTGGATTCTTCCCGGTGCGTCTTATGAAGTTTCAATTTCAATTTGTCCCTTTACTGGTGGCATTCACTCTGATCTCTGGATTAAGATGGCATCAGCCAAGTGTCTCCATCATAAACTTACCTCCCCCCCTTTTGTAATGAGTATTTTGTGGAGAGAGACTTGGAGACTATGTAAAACACCATCCATCGTCCCACTCACTGATTCAGCAGCCAATGATGTTCCTTAACCAAATTAAATATTATTGTGATGGTTGCCGAATGGTGACTTTCTAATTGCATCATTCCTTCTACATTTGTTAACTGGCATTCTACTGGAAGGAAGAGCTTTTTTTTCCCTCGCCATGTTTTACTCGCTTATTTAACCTATTTTACTAAATGGATTACAATCAGTTGCTATCATTATGTGTCTGGATGTTTCAGTCATCCCAGATTTGGCCAGGAGAGCTCCTTCAGACTGGCTCCTGTGTCCTTCTGACATATTCCCTCCATTCTTTAAGACTTTCCTGATTTTCAGGCACCATAAGATACTCCCGTCTCATCTTGGACTTCTCCGACCCCAGCTTCACTCACTTCTCCAAGGACCTCAGCCTGAAAAGTGGAGAATGGTATTTAGAGCTCGCTGCTGCTGGGGTGTCACTGCCCTCAGGCCCTCTCGGTGGACAGAGCCAGGAAATGAATGAACGCATGCACGCATGAATGAACACACATATTTATAGCTATATTTATTTCTATATCTATCATTTTGAAAACCATAAGTTTACACCGACACTCCCCAATTCCAGTCCCACACCGCAGGGTTCATTCTGGCTTTCTCCCTGATGTATCTGCACTTCCCTTCTTGGCCGTGAGAAACCAGACCACGGTCCCCGGCATTCGTGCTTCATTGCTCCCCCGCCCACGTGCAGCCTGCCTCCCTGCTGGGCTGCTTCCCTGCTCTGACGCCTGCTATTACGGGGTCGAATCGTGCCCCTCAAGAAAGACACGTTGAATTCCTAATACCCCGTACTTGAGAATGTGACCTCACTTGGAAATACAGTCTTTACAGAAGCAATCAGGTAGAACGAGGTCATTAGGGTGGGCCCTGATCCAGTATGACTGGTGTCTTTATAAAAGGGGAATTTGGACCCAGAGACGCGCACAGGGGGAAGAAGATGTGCCGACACACAGGCCGTGTAGTTGGAGTGATATGCACAGGCCAAGGATGACCAGGGATCACCAGCGATCACCGGAAGCTAGAAGAGGCCTGCTGACACCTTGCTTTGAACTTCTAGGCTCTACAACTGTGAGATGATACACTTCTGTTGCTTCGAGCAGCCAGTTTTTGGTACTCTGTTACCCTAGAAAGGATGACATCTTCCTTGGTGGATCCTGGCTGCCTTCTTGTCCTCATCAGCTCTGCCTGCGGACTTCAGGAAGGGAGGGAGACTGGAATCAGGATTTGAATACAGGCCCATCCGTCTCCAAAGACCATGTTCTTAATTAGTCCCCTCTTTTTATGGAATAATAGGAGAGGCCTAAATAAGCCTGTTAGCAAGCAGATCTTAATAAGTTCTATAGCAGGCGTTGGTACAAAATGGCCTTCAGGCCAAATATGGACTACAGCCTGATTTTGTTCAGCCTGTGAGCTAGAAATGGTTTTAAATTTTTAAACGGTTGGAAAAAAATCAAAAGAAAAATAATATTTTGTGACATTTGGGAATTACATGAAATTCAAATTTCAGTGTCCATAAATAGTTTTATAGGAACACAGCCACTCTCCTTCGTTCATATTTCGTCTACGGCTGCACTGAATTTTTGCGGTAAATGGTAAAGTCGAGTCGTTGAAACAGAGACCATATGGCCTGCAAAGCCGTATTTACTATCTTGTGCTTTATAGACAAAGTTTGCCAGCCCCCGTTTTAGATATTCAAAGAGCATCCCTGAGAATACGAGGAAAAGAGAGATGACTTCCACCCAGGGAGGCAAGGAAGGGCTTCCAAGGGCAGTGACGTTGGCTCTGGGTCATGAAGGATATAAAATTTTGACATTTATTCATTTATTCCTCTATTCAATAAGCATCAAGCACCTGCTATGTGGAACACGAAGATGAGTAAAACCCGGTGCTTGACCACACGGAGTTCACAGTCTAGGGAGGGTGGTGTGCAAACCTCTCCCGCCTATGCACTGTGAGGAACCCCCACTCACGGTGGAAGCTGAGGACTCATCTCCTGGGAGGTCAGAGGAGGCTCCGCAGAGGAGGCACCCCCATAGCTGGATCTCAGAGTTTATGGAGGGTCTTGCTGGGCAGAGGAAAAGGGAAATCTGGGTAGCCTTCCTGGAGGTGAGGACTTTTGCCCGTGGACTTACCGTCCCTGGGGTCTACTTATTGACCTGGCTAGCTAAGGAGGGCGCCAGGCAGTCAAGAGGCCCTCCACATGAGACTGGGCCCACACCCCCACTTCCAGGCTCACAGGCAGTGAGTGAGACCCCAAGGTCACAGCCTGTTAACGGTTGAGTTGAGGCTAACACTAACTCTTATGACTCTGAGCACACTGAAGGCTTGCAGGAGCAAATGTGGAATCCTGAGCTTTCTTTACCCTCCCCCGTCCCAAACTCCCTGCACAATCCAGCTCCTGGGACTTTGGGAAAAAGGAGAAGAACCAAGGAAAGCTCGACATTGCCTCATCTTCATAGGAAACTCGGCCAGAGAAGGAATCCTAACCGTCCCAACCTTCTCCTGCCTCTGCCCCTTCTCAGTTCCCTGCGGAACCTCCATTTTAGCATCTTCCACGTTCATTGCAGCTGCTTGCATTTCTCTCTCCCTTGTTAGCCTGACAGCCAGTCAGGAGCAGGGACCATACCACTTATTTCTTATCTCTGATGCTGAGGAGTTACAGATGCTCAGTTAATGTCTGTTGAATGGACTAGAATGTAGTTGAACTGAGCGGGGTGGAAAGGATGGGACCGGATCAGACAGGAATGGTAAGGCACCAAAGGATGCTCTCATAGGACATAGGTGGCCTCCGTCCATCGATTTCAAAAGCCACAGACTCTTCCAATTGTCCTTTTTTCGGTAAGTACTAAGTTTCCTCTATGGGTCTTGTCTGGGATTTATCTGCAATCATACTTTTTTAGAAAAAATTTATGCTATCTAAGTGGACTTCCTTCTTTCTTGAGCAACTGCAACTACCAAAACCTCAGTTCATTATCTCCCCAGCACAGCCGGTCCCTGGTCTGAAGGTCTTCCCGTAAACAATTTGCTTCCAATACTTCTGAGCCTCTCATCCTCCTCCCTGCTGTCAAATCTGAATTCGTGTTAATTCTGCTTGGGCCAAAACTCAGGCTTCTATCACTTTCTACCTGTCCCTTCCGCCACCCACCAATCAGGACTTACTATGTCTCCAAGAGTTTCATATGGGACAGTCCGGCCCTGTGCTCCTCTCAGCACCAGCCCCTCCTCACAGGGCAGCCATGTTGCCCAGCTCCAGGGCGCGCCGTTCACACTGTGCTCTATGGGATTACAAATGGAGTCTCCTGAGTTGTGTGACACAGTGCCCCTGATTTAGTCACCAGAGTGATCTGTCACTCCCATGCTCAAAAAGACCATCAACTCTGGAATTTCCATTACCCAGGCATTGACTCTGAGCCCGTCAGAGTTGTTTACAACACTCCCTGAACCTACCCGCCCAGTCTTATATGTCACCACTCCCAACTTCCCCAAACCAGATCCTTCTCTTGAGCGTGCTCTGAAACTCATCGTTTCTGAGCCCGTGAGTCATTAATTCCCGCTTCTCTCTCCTGTGATTTCATACTGGAGAGTTTCCCTAACTGATAGACATAACCAGGCTGCTTCCATCTCCAAAAAAAAACCTGCATTCGTTCATTCATTCATTCATTCAACCAATGTTTTGAACACTTGCTGGGTGCCAAGCCTTTATTCTAGGCACTTAGGATGAATGAGTGAACAAAACAGATGAGGGTCTCTGCCTTTGGGACTCTTACAGTCTCAAAAGGGAGACACATGATCAACAAGGAACGTAATAAATTGGGAAAGGATAAAATGCTTACAGTATTTTGGAAGGGGTAAGTGCTATGGAAAAAAAGGAGTCGAACTGAGAAAGGGGGATGGGTGGGTGAGGGGAGAGCGGATTGCAGCATTAAATGGGATGGTCAGAGGATGCCTCCTTGGGCAGGGGAGATGGTTGCCACTTCTAGAGTCTCATCTACATTCACTGTCATCACTTCTCACCTCCCACTTATTCCTCAGCCCAGGGAAATCTGATCCACAACCACTGCTTCCGACAAGGCCAACAAGGAGCTCCACATTGGACCTCCATATGACAACCTCCACATTGGACCTCCATATTGGACCTCCATATGAGGACCTCCATATTGCAAACCCAGGGTCAGCTTTGCATTGTGGAAGCAGAGTTTGATGCTGTAGAACATTCAGTTCTTGACACATGTTTGTGCCTTGGCCTCCGGGACACCACACTTTCCTATTTTCTTCTATTTCTCCTTTGTCATCTCTTCTTTCTCTGCCCAGCCCTTCAGTGATGGTGTTTCCAAGGCCCATCCATGCCTTTGGCTCAACTGAAGCTGTGTATCCCCTCGAGAGTTTCAACCACGTATGTGCTGTGAAACCCAACTCTCTGTTTCAGTCCTGACTCTTGGAGAGATTTACAGGTTCCTTTCTGTTTATGAAAGGTGAGGCCCCTGCCTTCCTGCCAGAAACCTGCTGTGTGTAACTAAGTTTCAGGAATCTGGAAGGTCCCCTGGCAGAGCAGGAACAAGGCAGTGGAGCTTTTGGTTTAGGGCCTGAGGTCTGAGGTAAGAGGAGCAATAGCAGCAGGTTGGTGGTGGGGCACAGAGACCCTGAGAATATTGTCACAAGTGAAGCACGGGAAAGAGACCGCCAGTGAGAGCTCCTTGCGATGGGAATGGCCATTTTTGGTGGGGAGGGCCTGTTCTGTGCACACCTAACCCTGGAGTCATGGTAAAGGAGGCTGCCAAGACTGCTTTGAACCCCAGCACAGGGTGTTAGGAGAGAGCACATCCTTCTCGACCTGTCCTGGGTTCCTACTTTCCATGGTTTCCCTCCAGGCAGCCATGTTGACAGAGAGAACAGGTGTGACAATCCACATTGGAACTACATGACGTATTATAAACACCAACTTGACCAGTCACCCGGAGGGGCAATGGGGCATCTGAATGTCAAATGTCTGTCAGTCACCCAGCTGTAGTTAACTGCGTGCAGAAGACACCACTTTTTTGCCAAACCATGTTGACTTTCCACATAGCCACATCCTCCCATACATAAGCCCATAATTAACAATCACCAAATTCACAAGGAAACAAGCCACCGTGAGTGAAAGTAAGCAGAAACAACAAACAGTAGAAGCAGACCCCCAAGAACTGAAGATATTGGAGTAATCAGATCTTGAATATAAGATATATTCCTGTCCCCACTCCCAAGAGCTTGACTCGTCTGAGCTACTCACGGTAATTCTCCTCTTGCTGGCAATTGGCTTAGGAAGGGGCGTGTGCACTCCATCTGGCCAATGAGACTTGAAGGGAAACCTTCCCTTGCGAGGAAAGGTGTCATTCTTGTCTCTGGACATCATCCTCTGCCTGAGACATGTGGGGCCATCTCAGCCATCATCACCACTTCCTGGGCTGTTGGAGCAGAGGGAGGGGAAGCACTTGGGTTCGTGATGGGGTTGAGCTCCTGAGCTGACTCACACAGTACAGCCCCACCTCCAGGCTCCGTGTCTCACTGCTCAGCTACTTTCAGTGCTTTCTTGGTTGCCTGCTGCTGACAGAGTCCTCACTCCTGCACCCTTTCACACCCTATGTGCTCTTCCCGCTTCATGACGTCCTCCTTTGTCTGTTCCACAAACCCTCCCAGATCTTCCCCGAGGTGATGCCAACCAGGCCCTCGCTCCTCAAAGTGTGGCCACTGGGCCACTGGCAGCAGCATCACCTGGCATCTTCATAGAAAAGCGGAATGTGAGGCCTCACGGCAGACCCAGTGAACTAGAATCTGCATTTTAACGAGACCCCCAGGTGACGTGCGAGCACACGAAAGCTCGAGGAGTGCTGAAGGACGCCACATGTCGCCTCGCCTTGTCTGCTGCTTCTTTCGTCTGTATTTGACTTTTCTCTTTGTAAATCCATTTCCACGGGCGGGTGATGCAGCCAGAGTGGGGCGTGCGCAGGGTGGCCTCGAGCGAGCTCCTTGGCTTCACCAGGCCAAGCCGCAGCTCTGCTCCAGGGCCCCTCACTCCTGAGGGTGGAAGGATATAAGCCCATCCTCCACTATGCTTGGTTTCTGGCTTCGTCTTGTCTTATTTTCCAACCAAGATCTGACAGCGGAGCGAGGGCCCAACATAAACTACTCCACTTAAAGCTACTTAAACTACTGAATTGACCTATTTAACTCCTTGATGCTCTCCCTTCCTTTCATAACACAGATCCTTCCCTTTGATCAATGCCCCATACCTGCCCCCAATATTTTGGTGTTTCCTGCCTGGTGCTCAGATGCAAGACCCTCTGTGAGCCTCAGGCCTCCAGCGTCTCTGCCCTGACACTGTCCTGTGCAAAGGGTGCCGTGGGACATTACTGCTGCCCAGCTTCCACCCAAGGGACACTTTTTTAAAAAAATTTTTTGAGTAAGATTAGCCCTGAGCTAACATCTGCCGCCAATCCTCCTCTTTTTGCTGAGGAAGACTGGCCCTGAGCTAACATCCATGCCCATCCTCCTCTACTTTATGTGTGGGACGCCTACCACAGCATGGCTTGCCAAGCGGTGCCATGTCCGCATCCAGGATCCAAACCAGCGAACCCCAGGCTGCCGAAGCGCAACGCAGGAACTTAACCACTCCACCACCAGGCCGGCCCCGGGACACCTTTTTTTTTAACTCCAGTATTTTGAAATTTTTTCCCTGCAATTCCATTTATAACTAATCTTTTGGAATCCTGAAGGGATTCTAGCATCTGAAGTTTTTCACGCATTCAGCTATTTTGCGTGATGTCTGAGCTGATTGATAAGAAAGGCTGCAAGGAAGGAGTAGACAATCTAAAAACAAGGGGAGTTTTCTGTTCTGTAAAGACCGTTAAGAAGTTATCAGGAAGTTACCGTGCATCTGAAAAGAACTGGGCATCTTTTCCTTGATCAATTAGTATGTCCAACTGAGAACCTGGACAGGCCTCCACAAGATGGGCAGCATGGTAAACTTTCCATTTACTTCGATATGATCGCAGATATCCACTGAAAGCCTTTTCTCTCTCCCCAAGGACAGAGCACTGGGCTGCAAATTGGCCCTCCCGACCTTGGAAGCCAGCATAGCCTTGGCCATGGCAGGATAACGTGCAGGCATGGACAGTGGCCCTGGTCTCCATGTCTCTAGAGCAGACGAGAAATAAACTCTCTTCCCTCCAAGCAAAATGAATAAAGAGGTGTGGAGAGAGGCAGAAAGATGCTAACCAGATGGGTTACATGAACTTTTCCGAATTTTTATAATCACTAAACAAATACAATAAAATTTTTAAATTTTATCTTGGGTGAGAGGAAGACTCAGGATCAGAGTGACAGCGTTCATTGCATATCATTTATACATTTAATTTTTGGTTGTATTACCTATTCAAAATATATACAAAAATTATAAATTCTACCCATCCTTCAAACCCACTTGGTTCCAAGAAATCCTCCTTAATTCCCCACCCCGATATCTGTCCCCGTCTTGAACCCTCACAGAAGTGGGTTCTTTGAATAAGACGTTCCGGCCGTGGTGCTCCACCCGTTGTGGGCTATCTCAGGGACCTCAGTCTTACACACCAGTAACTTTACCCCAAATTATGACAGTGAGCAACGTAGGGTTGCCGGTATTTGGGTGGAGGGGTGGTGCTAACAAAGGACATTTTCAAAAACAACCACAAGCCGGTCCGTTCCCTTCTGGTTCAAGGCTGCTCACCTAACTTGCTGTCAGTTCCTGATTCTTAAATTGGGGATGTTAACTTTTCCTCCAGTCCCCTTCCTGGAATGTTAGTTGCATAAGAAGAACCATGGGATGCAAAAGAGAAAAATGGTCACCACACCATCTACCACTGTTGATTTCACCAGGGAAAGAATGTTACTTTATTTTATTTTTTTTTAAGGAAAGGACATAATCTAAGAATAAAGAATAGTCCTTTAAATTCAAAATGATTGTTTTTATCTTCCCCATTAGACTGCAGACTGATGAAAGTTTGGCTTTGGACTCAAATTTGGGAACAGCTGGTTTATTGCTCTTTCTGGGAGGGCGTCTCTGCACGTATATTTTGTTCTGCATCTGGAGCCTAAGTGTCTCGAAGCTGCCTCGTCTGGTAGAGACAGGGCGTGGGAGAGGTGCACCTCACTTCTGCTTGTTCCCAGTGACCAGGACTTCGTCCTATGGCCACGTTTAGCTGACAGGGAAATGCTGTCTTATTCACGGCAACTAGGTGTGTTAGCTTCCTGGAGTCGCAATAACAAATTACCACAACCTTGGTGGCTTAAGATCACAGAAATTGTTTCTTTCACAGCTTGAGAGGCCATAAGTCCAAAACTGTCATGTCAGAGGGCTGTGGCCCCTCTGGAGACTCAGGGAGGGTCCGTCCTGGCCTTTCCCAGCTTCTCGTAACTCCAGGCGTCCCATGGCTTGTGGCCGCATCACTCCAGTCTCTGCCTCGTCCTCACATGGTCTTCCCGCCCTCTCCCTGGCTCTATCCTCTAGCCCTTTCTTATAAGGACACTCGTCATTGGGTTTGGGGCCCACTTGGATAATCCAGGATGAGCTCGTCTTGGGATCCTTAATTACATCTGCAAAGACTCTTTTTCTAAATGAGGGCACATTCACTTGTTCTGGGGTTAGATGTGGGCACATCTCTTGGGGGGGCCACCGTTCAACCCACGACACTATGTATCCAGCACAAACTCTTTTACTGGGGATAAGGGAGGTACTGACACTGGGGAACAATGGGCATCTCTGTCTCACGCAGGATGATGGGGCTTCCTGGGAACCCACAGAGCCAAGCCTTGCAGAACTGAGACAGTAGGTGGGGGGCTCTAGGGTTTGCTTACATTGTCAGCCACGCAGCGCAGCACCTGCCACCTCTGTGACCGCTCTCCTTTATTTCTGCCACTATTCCTCCTGCCACTGCTATTGGCGCTCTCAGCCCAACGCCTTGAATTACTCATGGCTCCCAGGGTCTCTGTCCCCTGGCTTCTCTCTCCGTGTCACAGGTTGGTCCCTGTCGGGCAGACTCTGAGATGGAGTTTGGTGTATTGTATATGTTTATTAAGATGTGCCCTTGGGATCAAAACCTGTAGGAGGGAAGGAAAGGGAGCAGGGCTGGCAGAAGGTGAGTCGTGATGCAGGCCCAGCCTCAGCCTTGGCCCATGAGCCTGTATTTATTCTGACCTTGGGCCACTTTTCTTTCCACACAGGGTAAGTGGCTGAATGCTTTGCCCAAAACTCTGCCCATTGGCAGGATTCTTCCTTGCCACCGTCTTTCAGGACCACTCCTACATGGGGCTGTGGGGAACCTGCCGTTCCTTCTCTGCTGACACCCACGTACCCGCTGACCCATATAGGAACCAAGCTTAGCTTTTTCTTCCTCTGTTGGCTTGTCCCAAGGGACCCTCCCACCCTGCACAGTCTAAGCATGACGTAAGGGAGAGGCGTGGGTGCAGACAGGCAACCTGTTCCTATAGCTTGTTGATTTTATGCCCTCCTGTATTTTTCGCGCTGGATCCCAGGTGGGCCACTTCCATCTGATGATGTAACGCTCTGAGCCTGCTCCATATCATGACTTGGCGTGTTGGACATAAGCCAATTCACAATGGCCAGTTGTGGCCACGTAGTCACCGGACACCCTATGATAAGCATTCTGTCTCTACCAGGCACAGCAGGCAAAGGATTATTTTCCAAAAGGTATGCACTCCTCCACTGCAGATGGCAAAGCCTTGCCCCAGAGGCCCCAGGGGTCTCCATTTTGATTCTCCCATTGGGGCTGGCCATGTGGCATCTTTTCCCACCACTGATACCTCTGATATAGATTCTGCTGAGCCATATGGCCCAAGAGGCAGGGCTGCTTATGCTGTAGCTCACCTGCTACAGAGCCCTTCCCTTCTCTGGGTCCCTCTCAAATCTGGCAGCCTTTTATACAGCCCAGTAGGAGGGTCAGAGGAGTAGTTCCAGGTTTGGAGTACGCTCTGCAGAAGCCCACCGAGCACTGTACTTTCTCCTTCATGGTGAAATGTGCAAGATGCAATCCTTGGTCTTTTACTTTGGATGGAATGTTCCAGCACTCTCTTAACCTCTCGATCCTTAAAAATTAGACTGAAATGGAGAGCCCCGAATTTTCATAAAGTTTATTTCCTACCCACTGGAGCATATGTGTCTTATCAAGGCCTCTAACGTACCAGCCATTTCTTGCTCATCTTGTTTGGTGAGTGTGATGTCATCGACACAGTGGGTCCACGTGACGTCCTACAGGCTGTCCAGATAGTCCAGATGTCCTTGGATTATATTATGACTGAGAGTAGAAGAGTTAACACAGCTCTGGGGAAAACCTGTAAATAGATATCCTTGTCCATTCCGTGCCAGTGTGAACTGTTTCTGATCCTTTTTTTCCGATTGGATGGAAGACAACACGTTCGCCAAGTCAATGGCGCCGTGCCACGCGCTTGAGGCTGTGTTTCTCCACTCTTTCAAAGACCTCACAGCTAGCATGTCAGCTGGGACTGGAGCTGTTGCTACTTGGGTGAATTTGGAGTAGATCACTGCCATTCTCCAGGACCTGTATGTTTTTTCCAGGGGCCATTAACTGGTGAACTAAATGGAGGCATGATGGAGAACACCACGCCTGCATCTGTTAGATCTTTAAGAGTGACACTAAGATTTGCCATCGTCATTTGTCACTGGCGAAAGTGTTAATAATTGAACTGCTACTTTGTGCTGGGTGCTATTTATGCTCCACCTGCCGTCAGTCAGGGGGTCCTCCCTGCCAGCTGGGCAGATCCAAGACCCCATCTTGGTGCCTGCTTTCTTGAACCATTCCTGCTACCACTTGTCACGAGTCGAGTTTCCCAGGAAGTAGACTCTGTGACAGTATAGTATGCAGGGTGTTTATTAAGGAGTGCCCTTGGCATCAAACACTACGGCAGGGAGGAGAGGGAAGCAGGATTGAGCAGAGGGAGAAGTTGAACTGTGATGCAGACCCAACAGCAGACTGGCCGATCCCAGAAGGAGCTAGAATGTCCCTTCAGAGTTGTCTTGATTTTGGCCACGTGGCCAGGCGTTTGTGCTGCATCCATTAGTCACTATATATCCCTCCCCCTGCCCCTCTCTTGGGAAAGGACACGGCCTTGGGCAAGGTGGAGCTCCCCAGCCACCCCTGGAGAGGCTGTCAGCTGAGCCAACAGTTTTCCCAGCTCCGGGGCTAACAAGTCCTTCACCGATGAAGAGTCCCAGTGGTGTATCAGTGTCCACCACCGTGTGGCTTTCGGCTTCTCTTCCCACTCCCACATCCTCGCTGTCTCACCAAGTCTCCTTCGTTCAAGTTCACAAGAGAGAATCAAACAGACACTATGGCTTCCATCTTGGTGTTCACTCCCTCTCTCTCCCTGCTCACCCTCCCTCCCAGGTGGCTCTCTGGAGAAACCAGCTGCCATGTTGTGAAGAGCCCTGTGGAGAAGCCCACCTGGCAAAGAACCGAAGCCTTTTGTCGACAAAGCAGGTTCCCCCGGCCCCAGCCCAGCCTTCAGATGACAGCTGCCCAGCCAACAGCTTGACTGGAACCTCATGAGAGATCCTGAACCAGAACCATGTGGCCAAGCTCCTCACGGATTTCTGACCCTCAAAAACTGTGTGAGCTAATGTTTGTCGTTTTCAATTTCTAAGCTTTGGGACAATTCAATACAAGGCGATAGACAATTCTTGTATTTCTCTCCCTTCAGCTTCTTCCCTTCTAGCAGAACCATTGTGTTTCAGGTGTCTGGGGAGATCCCTTGTACTCAGGGAAAATGGTTCTTTATTATGATCCATAAGAAGAATTACAATTTAAAGAAGAAGAAGGAGGAAGAGGAGGAGGATGAGGAGGAGAAGGGGAGGAATAGAAAAAGAAAAAGAAGAAGAACGATTCAATAAGGCAGTTTTGGAAGCCGCCTTCTGCTTGGGTAATTGGCCTAAGGATGAACTTCTGACCTTTGACTGAAACAGAAAGGATGGTCGCCGCACAGAGCTCCTCTTCCCAAACAAAACGACAGGTTTGTGAGGAGGTATCTTTGTACCCTTCCTTTCTTCCCCCTCCATCCATCCTTGAACAGGGACCAAAAGCCTGGAGCCCAGCTGTCTGCTAGCCGTGGAGCAACAGAAATGAGGCAAAGCCAAGAGAACCATTCACACACCGGCCTTGGCATCACCAAGGCACTGAGCCAACACTGCTATCCCTCACTTCCAGCTTTACTCTGTGAAAAAAAATTAAACCATTGCAGACGGATGCAACCCTAACTGAACAATACAGTAAGCTCCTCCTGTGTTCTGGGCACTGTGTGGGGCCCTGGGAATAGAGCAGTGAACAAAACAGCCGTGGTCCTGCCTTCGCGAACCTCAAGATTTTGTTCAGGACAGAGATGACAAGTAAAAGTTTGATGGGCCTTTCGAAGTTTTGTAAAAGGAAAACCGTGGCCGCCACAGGAAGCAATGGCAGGGCGGCCTAATCCAGCCTGGAGATTTACGGGAGGCGCCACGGAAGAAGTTTCCTTCAAGCTGAAATGGAAGGGAGGGCAGGAGTCGGTTGGGGAAGAGAGTGTCTGATAAGAGCCCTTGAGGTGAGAGAAAATGAGGCATTTGAGGAACTTGGAAGAGCTGGGCATGGAGCCCAGAGGGGGAGGTGGACGAGCAGGGGATGCGAGGAGATGGAGGTAAGGTGACAGCTCAGATTCTGAGGGGCTTTGAGTTTGAGTAAGAGTTTGAAACTTTATCCTACGGGCACTGAGAAGCTATGAGAATTTCAAAGAGGAGAGTGATAAGATCAGATCTGCCTCTGGATCAGATGGCTCAGGCTGCCGTGCTGAGAACAGTCTGGAGACAGGGACACCACTGAGCAGGCAGTCACCAGGAGGAAGACGACGCTCGCTGGGACTTTGGTGGTGCCAGAGGGGAGAGAAGAGTGAGTAGATTCTAGACACATTCAAAGAATAGAATCCTGGGGTCTTGTGATGACATTACCACATAACCCTACGGAGCTGGGAGGGGTGGCACTAGGTATTTCTTCATGCAGCTGGGTGGGTGGGTGGAGGGCAGGAGCAGGTCTGGGGGGGACGAGTCCTCCGAGGGCAGTTACCATTGGCCAGCGCTCAGCCCTGTGCGTGGAAGATGCTCTTTCAGGATTTGTGGAAGAAATTGGTCTCCCTGGCAGGGGGAGCTGGTCTGACATCCTGGAGTTGGAGAATTTGTGTTTCGAGGCCTCCACCCCCTCAAGCCCCGCCAACCATGCCCCTCACAGAACCATCTTAGTGGCTTTGCCGTGGACCGCTAGCTCTTCCAAGGCCAGAACAGCGTCCAACACACATGTCCTCACCGGTAAGGCATGCTGAGCTGAAAATGGGGAACTGTAGAGGAACCCCAAATCCCCACCCCCAAAAACACCTGCTGTTTCTTGAGGGTAGGCCAGGGTGGTGAAGGAGATACCAGGAACCGAACTGTGTGGTTTGAAGTCACGAGGAAGATAAGAGCCTGTCAGCGGCTCATCTGTGCAAAGATAGGACAACTGCCCTCATGGGAGGAGTGACAGGAAAATCCCTGCCTGACAAACACGGCTCCGTCCTGAGAGACGGGGCTGATTCACACGGTCTCTGGGTGGGAGAATTCAGAGCTGGGAGACTTCAGGCAATGACCAGTGGCGGGCAGCCATTGCACGAGGAGAGGAAGGTCCCCACCCCTGGCTGGTTACAGTGACCGGGAAAGCCAGTTTGTTCTGAGGGGCAGGCTGTCAACAGGGAGCTGGACCCCATGCCGAGGGCTGGGGCGCAAGAGCCCCAGGTGCAAGGGTAGGAAGCCAGCTGTGGAGGGACAGAACAAGGCAGCCTCTGCTGTGAGCTTTAAAATTTTTTTAAAAGATTTTATTATTTCAGAGCATATAAAAATTTCCCACGTACTTCCTACCCTCCCCTACTCACAGCACCCCCACTATCGCATCCCACCCCAGAGTGGCACATTTGTTACAGTTGATGAACCTACATAGGCACGTCATAATCACCCAAAGTGCAAAGCTCACATTAGGGTTGGTGTTGTACGTTCTATGGGTTTGGACAAATGCATAATGACATGTATCCATCACTATGGTACCATACAGAGCAGTTTCACTGTCCTGAAAGTCCTCTGTGCTCCAGCTATTCACCCCTCCTCCAACCCCAGGCAACCACTGGTCTTTTTATTGTCTCCGTCGTTCCGCCTTTTCCAGAATGTCACAGGGTTGGCATCATGCAGTATGCAACCTTTTCAGACTGGTTTCTTTCACTTGGTAATATGCATTTGAGGCTCCTCCATGTCGTTTCATGGCTTGATAGCTCATTTCTTTTCAGCGCTGAGTAATATTCTGTTGTCTGGATGTACCACAGTTTATTCATCCATTCACCTCCTGAAGGACTTCTTCGCTGCTTCCAAATCTGGGCAATTATAAACGAAGCTGCTGTAAACATCTGTGTTCAGGCTTTTGTGTGGACATAAGTTTTCAACTCCTTCGGAACAAACTGCCAAACCGTCTTCCTAAGTAGCTGTACCATTTTGTATTCTCATCAGCAAGGAGCATTCCCTTTGCTCCACATCTTTGCCAGCATTTGGTGTTGTCAATGTTCTGGATTTTGGCCATTTTAATACGTCTGGAGTAGTATCTCATCTTTGTATTAATTTGCATTTCCCTGATGACATAAGATGGGGAGCATCTTTTCATGTGCTTATTTCCCATCTATGCATCTTCTTTGGTGAGGTGTCTCTGAAGGTCTTTGGACCATTTTTTAATCAATTAGTTAATTTTCTTAATGTTGAGTTTTGTGTTCTTTAAATATTTTGGATAATAGTCCTTTATCAGATGTGTCTTTTGGAAATATTTTCCCCCAGTCTGTGGCTTGTCTTCTCATTCTCTTGACATTGCTTCACAGAGCAGAAGATTTTAATTCAAATGAAGTCCAATTTGTCACTCTTTCTTTCATGGATCATGCCTTTGGTGTTGTTTCCAAAAAGTCATTGCCAAACCCAAGGTCATCTAGGCTTTCCCCAGGTCATCTTCTAGGAGTTTCATAACTGTGCATTTTACGCTTAGGTCTGTGATCCATTTGAGTTGATTTTTGTGAAAGGTGTAAGGTTTTTGTCTAGATTCATTATTTTGCACATGGATGCCCCCTTGTTCCTGCACCATTTGTTGAAAAGGCTGCCTTTGCTCCATTGCGTTGCCTTTGCTCCTTTGTCAGAGACCAGTTGACTGTGTTTATGTGGGTCTATTTCCGGGCTCTCCATTCTCTTCCTTTGATCTATTTGTCTGTTCTTTCACAAATACCACACCATCTTGATCGCTGAAGCTTTATAGTAAGTCTCAAAATTGGGTAGTGTCAGTCCTCCAACTTTGTTCTTCTCCTCCAATGTTGTGTTGACTCTCCTGGGTCTTTCCCATCACCACGTAAACTTTACACAGGGGCCGGTCCTGTGGCCAACAGGTTAAGTTTGCGCACTCCACTTCAGTGGCCCAGAGTTTTTCCGGTTTGGATCCTGGGTGCTGACCTAGCACCACTCATCAGGCCATGCTGAGGTGGCATCCCACACAGCAGAGCCAGAAGGACCTACAACTAGAATGTACAACTACGTACTGGGGCTTTGGTGAGAAGAAGAAATAAAAGAAAAGAAGATTGGCAACATATGTTAGCTCAGGTGCCAATCTTTAAAAAAGAATTAAAAACTTTAGGATCAGTTTATTGATATCTACAAAATAACTTCCTGGCATTTTGATTGGAAGTGCATTGAATCTATGGATCAATTGAGAAGAACTGACTTCTCGGCAATATTGAGTCTCCTTATCCATAAACGTGGATACTAGCTCTTCCAAGGCTCTCGTTTATTTAGTTCTTTTTTTATTTCATTCATCAGAATTTTATGGTTTTCCTCATATGGATCTTGTACATATTTTGTTAGATTTATACCTAAGTATTTCATCTTTGTGAGTGCTAACATAAATAACATTGTGTTTTTCATTTCAAATTCCACTTGTTCATTGCTGGTTGTAGGAAAGCAATTGACTTTTGTATATTAACCTTGTATCCTGTGACCTTGCTATAATTGCTTATTATTTCCAGGAGATTTTTTGGTCAAGTCCTTTAGGTTTTCTACACGGATGATCATGTCTTCTGTGAACAAAGCAATTTTATGTCTTCCTTCCCAGTCTGCATATCTTGTCTTGTCTTGTCTTGTCTTACTGCATTAGCTAGACCTTCTAGTGAAAGGTTGGAGACGATAGTGAGAGGGGACATCCTTGCCTTACCTGATCTCAGTGGGAAAGCTTTGAGTCTCTCACCATTAGGTATGATGTGAGTGGTAGGCTTTTGTAGATATTCTTTATCAGTCAAGGATCATCCTGAGCTTTTTAGCATAGAGGCTCCAGCATGAGAAGGAACATAGGCATTCAGCTGTCAGGCGTAAGTGGGCCATGGCTCTCAGAAGCAGGGCTAGACCCAGGAGTGAGAACAGAGGTTCCAGGAGGACTGGAGAACAGCTGCGACTCTCTGAGTCCCTCCTGCCTTGGGTCAGGGCTGGTCCTAAGGCTGAGGATGGATCTGAGCTTCCAACAGAGGAGTGAGGGGACAGCGGCTTGGCCATGGAGAAAGGAGGACCTGGGGGCATCGCTGAGAATACCTTTGTGGGGTTGAAGGTTGTGCTTGGGGAGAAAATGCAGGGACTGGTAGGAAGTGCCTTGGGGAGAGACAGATCCTGTGAGTGTGACTCAAGGCGTGGAGCTGCCTCTGACGAGGACATTCTGAGGGTGGAGGTGCAGATGGAGCAGCTGGGAGAAGTGGAAGTGGAGTGCTGAGCTCAGAGAGGGCAGGCTGGGCTAGGGCCCTGCACAGCCATGGGGAACCTGAGACACTAACCCTCGTTGGGGGAGTTGACAGAGAGATGGGAGGGAGCTCGAGGCCCACGTGGCCCCTTTCCCCACCCTGAGAATCCCCACCCCACCATGGCATGGCAGGGACCTGTTCAGAACTCAGGGAGTGCTCAGACTCTGCTCCTGGTTTCAAACGCATCTTCCCTGGGGGCCTGCGTGAGATCCTGCTGATTCCTAGACTGTGGTTTTAGTCACATCTCTATACTCCTCTCTCTCTCTGTTGCCTAATTTGGTTCTTTGAATTGATAGTTTCTTGAGTACAACAGAGGAAGTGGTCAGCATGTGTCTTGGGGTGATTAGTATCAGTGTCGGGGAGCTGACTGGACACCAGATGGTCTCCAGTGACAGG